>NC_037594.1:16651044-16890652 GCF_003073045.1 Pomacea canaliculata | reverse complement strand
GTCACATGCATTACTTTATTAAGTCTAAAAGTTTTGTGCTGAAATTTCTGCAACTAAAATGCCAAATCTTTTTTTTATTACATAATATACGCCAGTATTCTTGGTTTTTGCTAGCGAAAGTTGGAACTGATATTTTACACTCCTTATGATCAATGTATCGAGCATGACTGATATCACTTGAATATTGCTGCTCTTGAGTGCCTGTATTGTCAGACGTTTTCCTTAACGTCGAAACTCCACCTCAGCGATATTCATAACTTGAGAAATTGCAGTATTATACTTAGCTTTTAATAACTTCTTACCCTAACATAATGTTCTCTTTTTAGAGACAATCGGCACAGATCTGACATCAGTAGCTAGCATATAAAATAGATTAAGAGCCTGATTTACCTGTTAGTTGTGCTCATGTACAGTTGTTCTTTTCCTGACCATGAAGAACCACATCTAGTAATTTTCGTTAAATTTCTTTCCTGCCTGATTTTATATTATTTTGTGCCAAAGCTTGCAAAATTGTAATGCGTTGACAAGATAATAAAGATGAGTAATGAAGAGAATATAAGAAGTCGCACAAGAAGTGCGGAAATTTGTTTTTGCTTAAATGATGGGGATTGGCAGAAATTGATTTTTTACCAATCTTCATATTTTTTAGCTTTCTTCAGGCTTAGGCAGCTTAAGTTCTGTTACATATTATAAGTGTCTTGATTCTTACTCCTCAGTGCACTATCATTATGGTATGTACTGATAATGATTGATTGCAGCCAAGACCTTTGCCCCATGACTTGAGCTCAAGTTGAAGCTTATTTGTCACAACTCATGAAGCTCTTCATGTTGTAACCACCAAAAATTCAGAAAAAAGATCACAGACCTTTCGGCCCCAGTGAAGAAGTGTCTGGAAAACGTCTCTCTAGGATTGTACGTAAAGAAGCCTATTAGTTTAAAGTAACCTGAGTTATCCAAAAAATAATGGCATACTTTTCTAGTTTTATATAACTTTCATTGAAAGGATTCTATTTTTATAGACAGGCGATAGTATGTAGTATAAGTCAAAACACTGTGTATGAATTAGTCACATAATCTTCTAAGTATTTTGTTTTGGAAAAAACAATCACCAATGAAGCACTATGAACTGAAACTACATTTTTAAAATTTTTCCTGCAGGTCTTGATTCAGTGTGTCTTTCATAAATAATTATTTGAAGGGGTTAAAAAAATGTCAAGGTTAGAATGGAATGCAGATAACATATAAACCCTAATGAGAGTTTTCTTACATGCATTCTTGAAATATTGTTTATTGTATTGAAGTCAACGACAACTAGAACAATGTCCTTGTAAGTAAATCCACAATTATGTTGCAAGCTTTTGGGATCTAAAATTACAAAGCATGTAAACAAAAGTGAATGCAAGTGCTCTTAACTAGTAACATTTAAAGCTCATTATTTAGTTTTGTTGTTCTGTGGCAGGATGTAACTCTGCAGTCACGACAAATATGAACAGCTAGTTTGCTTATTTTCAGAATGATGGCAGATGAAAATTCATGAAGTCGATAACATGGTTTTATAAGTATAATTTTTGTAATGTGATAAATATTTTAATGAAATAGTTGAAACATGGATAAGGTACATGAATTTTTTAATGGAATAACGTTTTTTTTTTCTCCATAGTTCCAGTCTGTGTTGTTATTTTGTTAGTGTGTCTAAATATCAGTGAAAATATATCAGCTAATTGATCAGAGAGAATAGTCTGTTGTCTCTTACTAACCAAGTTGATAGCATTAATGTATTTTCGTACCTGGTTGAGAAGACACTTAAAGCCTAGTGTTTGTGATTGAGGCAGCTAGTTTAGAGTGTAAGTTTTCTTTTGTTATTTTTTGTTGTTTGTTTTTTTTTGTGGCTAGTTTACATTGGCTTGTTTGAGATAGAGTCAAATATCAGACATTTAGTGACTGTTGCCAGAGGTCCTCGATTTGAACTGGATTGCTAAGGGAAACATTGCAGTTACAGGATGTGGATGACTCTGTTCTAAACATTCGATTTTTGAAACTGGAGAAGAAATTCAGGCATGTGAATTTTGAAGTGCAACAACTGCCTCACTCTCTACTTTCTTCTCCTTTTGTCTTTTTTTTTTTTTTTTTTTTTGACTTTCCATCTCTTGCCTTCTTTGTGTCTTTTTTTCCATTTTTTTCTTCTTCTTTTCTCCCAAATCTGTTTCTTCTTTATGTGCTTTTTGCCATTCTCCTGTTAGATTAACCATTTTGAGGATTGCCTTTCAGAAGGAGCACTGCCAGAGCTGCCCACTGTTTAGACACTACTGCTGTCGATTAGCAGCTGTCCAGACTGCCTCGTAAAAACCTGTTGTCTCAGGCTTCCTCAGCGTGCAGGTGGGTGCCATTTCAATTTTCAGTTGGCTGTGGTAGAATGTAAGGCACTGAAATGGCATGTAGCAAGCATTTGCTCAAAGTAAGCATTAAAGAATTGGACAGTCATAATCTTATGCTACTGAATGTAATACCTGACTTTGATGGACAGCATTGGTTTCTTGCTGTATCATAGCCTGTAGCATTAGACATTATCAGCAAGAATGGCATAAATTTCCTTGCTTTGTACATCTTTCTTTGTTTACTGCTTTTTTTGTCGGAATTGATGAATACATCCAGCTTTGTTTATGTCATAACATCATAATCACTTAGCAGAAAGAAGTCGCTTATGACTGCTCGTTATAAGACTTAGTTACCACATATTTTGTGCAGAAGATGATGATCTCTCAAAGTGGCGCCGTTATTGGTGCGTGCTAAAAAATCTACGCTTGGCATGCTGGTTATCCCCAACAGACATAGAAGTGGCCCAACCTTTGCTGACCATCCCTATCACCAAGGTATGAGAATGCATAACTAGACATCCCTTGTCCAAATAGACAGTATCTTTTTTTGTAACTTTACATTGTTGCCATTACTATGCTTGCTGTTTAATTTTCTTGTTTTTCCCTTATTGGTAAACGGTTAGCATGTTTTTCATTACAGAGCACACAGATTCAGTGATGCAGACCCTAGTACCTGCAAGCGGGCACACACATTCCTCATCAAAAACAGTCAGCTTGTTAGGGGTGTCAGAACATACATTAGCAGCAGATTCCAGAGGAGGAAGTGAATAAGTGGTGGGATGGATTCCAACAGCATCTTTTAGACCAAGGTAAAATATTACTTTCCTTTTTTTTTCTAACAATACATATTTCATAATGGTGATTTCCCTACTTACACTATTAAACTATTAATGTATAAGGATGCCAATAATGCATCTTATATTAGAGGTTTTACAGTTACTGAGTTGCACTGTGAAGTTCTAATTATAACCATTAAGCTTTCCTCGTCCAAAACCCCTTCCCAGAGTTGTAAAAAAAATGGCCAAGTGGTTAGAACACTGGCATCAAAGGCTCGAAAAACACCACTAACAGGTCCACGGCCATTACAGCATGCTACTTCTCAGGTTTTGAGTGACAGCAAATAGTGTTGGGTAAGGAGAGGATGAGATATGACAAACAAAACTGGCCTGAAATAAGTTCATTCTTTTACTTTTCTCACTATCCACCAGCCCCAAAGCTGTGTGACTGCTTGTCTTTACCTTTACCTCTCAAGAAGATACATGTTTTTAACAGTTTTTTCAACTAGTAGTGGCATTTAACCTTTTGAAGTAGGCAGAAGGAAACTTCTGTCTTGTGAAATTATAGGTTATGTTAGAAGAAAGAAAATGTTCTGTGGGAATTTGTGATGTAGGCAGTCTAGAATAGGGCAAAGCTGGAGTGTGGTATGTGATAGCAGATATTCTTTAAAGCTGGAATAGACATAATGTTTCTTTATGATGTAACTGATACTGTATTTTCAGCTTTGTGGAACATGCATGTGATGAGGGTAATGCAGATCAAGCCTCCAACCAAGAACAAGATGCCTTCTTCAGAAAGAGCTCCATATATATGAGGACACACCTCTCATAGGTAAGCAGTTCCTGGAAAATTTCCTCGTTTTTTTTATTTTTTATTATTATTCTCTGCTATCTATTTTTCTTGCCTATCATTTGTTTGGGACAAGTAGTAAATTAAGGAGATGTAATTATTATGGTTATAATGTTGCCAGAGAATTTTATTTTTCTCAAATTGTTTCAGAGCCTGACTCAGTGAGTGATAGCATAGTGAATGATCTGAAGGTTGATGATGCCCATTTAAGCCAAATGCTCACAACGCTCATGGGAGAAGCCAGTCAGATTCGTGGAGGTTCCTCAAGACATGGTTCCACTTCATAAGTTTTTCTTGACTTGATAGACTCTGATTATGTACCTTCATAAGCCATGCAGAGAAATGACATTTTTGGCTCTGTGCCATAAGAGATTTTGACCTTCACTTACATTTGAATTGGAAGAATTACATCATTAAGTGACGGGATCTGTTTTCTGCACTGGAGAAAAATGACCAAAGAGAAATATAAATGGGAAATGTGGAACAATTACTGAGTTGGTGCTCGTTGTGCCCTGAACACTTGGCGGTTTTACAAGAAGCAGGTTAAAATTTCATCTAATAAGTTACAGAGAAGCAGCATGAAGGTGGATAAATACAGAATGAAAAATAACGCCCAGCACAGAGTGTGATGGGGAGTGTAATGTGAGTGTGGTGTTGCAAAGATGACGATAATCCAGCACTGCACTATACAGGCAGGAGTCTGTTTCTCACTTTACTGGATTCCTTGATCATTACCTGGTGATTCATGTGAAATGTTCTGCAGAAGACTAACCATACTGAGCAAGTCATAATCATTGCAGAAGAGCAGATTCCCCAAGACGAGTCTTGCCATCTTTGGGCCATTATGGTGTGCCAGTAATTTCAGGTCAAGAGCAGTTGTGCCTCACTTTTTAAACACTCACATACTTTCCAAGCAGTTATTCTTTTTAAGATTTTTTGCTCAAGTGCTGTTGTTTTCTAAGCAAAACTAACCATCATGGCAACTCCGTCAGTCAGAATATTGCTTGGCAGCAAAGAGCTAAAAATAGGCAGTGTGTGCTTTTGACTAAAGATGTTAAAAGAATATTTTGTGGTTATTTTTCATTACTTGGAAACCAACATGACCAATATTTTTTTTTCCAAAAATGTATTGTTGTGCAAGCAGCTCAGACACTGAATTGCTCTTTTTTTTTTAACTTCATTTTATAAGCTCAATTTTAGACCATGCCAATTTGTTATATATCTATTTTTGTGGATTTTTCTTTTTTTGCAAAAAAAGTAAACATTTGAGTTTATTAGCTTAAAATATGTATTTAACATTTTAAGAAGATAATTATAGTTGTTTGCTGAAGACAATGGCATTAAGATTCTTCAGATATTGTTGGAGCAAAAGACAATGTACCTTTTCCACTGCAACAAGTGTTGTTTGGTATCACTGAGAGTCCAAGAATTCAGAGGTATACTTCTGATATGCTTGTGTCATGCCAAAACTATCAAGTGCATGTGTTTCACTCTCAAGTTCTTCCAAGGAGAAGTGCCATTCTGATTTAAGCTCTGCTGCCTCACCCCACACCACCACCCCCACCCTGTGCCCCAACATTTTGCAAAGACAAGTATCTTGAAAAGTTTTTGCGAAAGTTTAGTGCAACAATCTGATTGTGTCTTCCTGTGGTAGAGTAGCTGATAAGCATATACGAAACATTTGTATATTAACTGTTTATGGGCTTAATAATCATAGTAAATGTTTATTTATAGAGTGTCTTATCCCATCAGCAAAAGCAGACTCGAAATTTTTACATACATGAAGTCACGAGAGAGCACACTTATCAGCAGGCATCAAATATGTCTTACCAATTCGTTCACCATCATTCAAATCATAACTACTCAGTCTCTCTCTTACATGCACAGTGAAATAAATTAGAGTACCTGGAGAAAAACCATGGAGGGCCAACTCTGTTGGAGCCAAGATTTATACCCAGGACTCCTGATTCTCACTTTTGTGGTGACAGGCACTTTAGTCACTGCACTAAAACTATCCTTTTTGGCTTTTAAGGGAATAAAATCACATAATACATTGGGTAAACCTTAAGGAAATTGTTTATGCTTGTAGTAGCAACTGAAAGGCACATCACATATTTTACACTATCATTTCTTTTCAGATTTGCTGGAAAATGTTGAACAATCAATATAAGAATAGGTGCAAATTAAATGAAAATTTTCACTTCAAGTTTACAGCTATAATAATTTCTAAATTTTGATATGTAATAGCATGTCACCATTTGATAAAGAAGATAGACTTTTGATAGATACATATAGCTAAATTCATTTTTGGTTTCGTAGTTCTACGTTTCATATTGTAGTTATTTCAGATGTAAGATAGGTCCTTGCATTACTTAGACATTACAGCTACACATTGGTTTAGATGCACAGACTTTCTTTTAGCTAATTGCCTTTCACTAAAATAGTAGGTTAACATCTGGTGTTTTCCTGATGACAGTGCAGTTCTGTTGCTATATTCAGTTTGATCCAGTGTTTTTCATTTACAACCGCCTGTTGCAGCTCAGTATATTTCAGAAGAAGTAGTCGTTTGCTGGGAACATTAACATTAAGATTATTCTTATACTCTGTACAATTATTTGGCACAGTGCTATTTGTTTATGGGCAAAACTGCTAAATATGCCAACCATCATAAATTGTACCAAGTGCAAAACCACCGTAGATATGTCTACAAATTTTACTATTCTATTTGCAGACTGGTCTTTTACCCCAAAACATGATCCTGGGCAATTAGTAGGACAATTCAGACCTGATTTGAGATTGGTGTTGGAGAAAAGCATAATTTGTAACTTGTGAAATGTTAGTCTATTATCTCAGAAAGAGAGCAATAATAAAGAGCATTTGATATACCACATTTTCCTGCTGATCAGCAATCTCAATGCTCTGTTAAAATAAAAAAACAGTACAACACAAAGATATAAAAATGGAAAAGTGGAGAGGTTAGAAGGTGGGTTAAGGAATTGAAAGACTCTGGATGCCAGAGTTGACTTGTGTTGCTGTTTCACAGTTAAAGAATTCAGTGGTATAGTTCTGATCTGCTTTCCATGAACAATGTCAGTTTAAGACTAATGACCCCCAACACAAGAAAAGTCCCCTGATCAACAGAGCTCAAATGTTTGATCCAGTGTTTTCATTTAGAATCCTATGTACCTCTAGGTACAATTTCAAATGGTTGGTATATTTGACACAATGCAGCAAATTAGCACAATTAATGAGGCCATCTGTTTCATTATAATATAGAGCTTTCTTTTAAACTCAGAGAACAGGGCCGGTGTGCTCTTTACAAAATCAGTACTCACATTTTAATGGCAATTAAAGGTATTAATAAGACTGTTATACATGGAAATGTCTTAAAATAATGTACAGAAGAGCATTACCTGATATTAATAACAATATACAAGTGGACTAAATATTTTTGTGCTTTTTGTATTCAGTAGTAACTATTGATTTTGTTTATTCACCTCTGATGGGCTTTTTTGTCTTAATCACTTAACCAAGAAGTAATTTTTTAGCTGAGTACCATATGCTTCCTGTTCTGCTATGTGTCTTTTCACCTCACTGTTAGTAGCAGGGATTTGTTAGCCAATAGTAAGTAGTTTTCACCTCACTGTTAATAGCAGGGTTTTGTTAGCCAACAGTTAGCACTTTTTTAAAGCGAGTAATGTTTGGCAGCTGGTCTATTGCCAATGCAACATGAACCCATATGCTTTATTGCATACCTCAGTTCTCAGACATTTTTTTTACACCTGATGTTTCATATGTTTTCTCAGTTATTATAAAACTACTTACAGTAGTTGTTAATTTTAGGTAATTTTTTTAAACCTCACTGGCATTAAACTGCACTACTTAAAACAATACATTTTAATAACAAGCCATTGAAAATGCTATTTTGTATTAACCTACCTGCAAAATGGACTTATTTGCATTAAACTTTGGTTAGCCTTTGAAAAGAAAGGGAAATATTGTATTTTGTGATTTCATTCAAAAATTGCAGTAGTTCATATTTATATAAACAACCTTGTCAGTTTTAACAAAGGCAAGATGTTGCTAATGCAGAATTGCAGCTCTGAAAGGATGTTCATTTTGACTAGTTTTGTATGATTTTATTAAACGCTAGTTATTCAAGTGATAATCGATATAGAGCAAGCAAACCGCTTGCTGCTTATGCGCAGACGTTTGTGAAAGTGTAGAGTGTTTTAATCATGTTTGTGAATTCCATTAAGTGCCTACTGTTATTTAGAGATCTATGTTGGTAGAGTTATTTGGCAGTCATTTTTCTGCTTGGAGCATATCACTGTTAAGTTTGAATGTGCATGTTTGTGGGCTTGCATGTGTTCCTGAAGGTAGTTACCAGAAATTTCTTTTTAGGGGGAAAAATCCTGATATAATCTTCATGAACGAAATTGAAGTGAAGAAAACTTTTTATAAGGTTCTCAGTTGTGCAGTGATCATGTAATTAGACCAGAAGTAAAAATCTGCCTTATCTCTATTATAGGGCTATCCTATTGTATTCCGTCATAAATGAATTTCTTGTTCGTTTTTTAAAAAAATACAAATTAGCTATTCTCAGTGTATGGTACTGTAAAGTGGCCTTTACATTTTTTGTCTAGGAGCAATGTACATCTGGGTTACTTTGTTAAGGTTGAAGCAGAGGGTTTACAAATTTCATTTTTCTCATTACTGCAATAAGATCACAGATTAACTTTGTCTTAGATTTTCCCATTTATATAAACTGGTAGATTTAAGGCTTAGACACCTGAGAAATGCGAAATTTTTCCAGAACCACTTTCTCCTGTTTGCCGTGAGACCTACGCTGCAACCGTTACCCAAGTTTTGCTAAACTGTTTGCCTCTTGCTTGCATCCTTCTTTACTGTTCTAAAATTTCAGGTCAGTTTTCAGATTTTCAATACGGCTTCCATGGCTAGTTGTCAGCTTCACCGAACATCAAACCATTCACCTAAGAGTTTATAAAATGATCGTGAAATATGGGTCCCGCAAACTATTTTTTTCTTTCAAAAGATTGTTTAGAAGAAACAAGCTTCAGGTTAGGTCTGCAGGCAGTATTTGGCCACTTGAAAATGGATGTACTGTTTATCAAAATTACAGTGTGTTGTATAAAATATTTGTCCTCTTCAAGGCAATATCTGCTTTCCTGACACCATAAAGTTTTAAAACAAGCACAAAATTAAGAGAAAAATCATACACTCTTCAGTATATTATTAAAGCTAAGTACTAAGTGCTAATACTGGAGGTTTTTTTTTTTTTTTAAAACAGCTATAACATAGCTCAGCCTATAAGACTTTATTCAGGGATGATTTGCCAGTAAATTTGCAACAACACCAGAAGATTCATGTACCCAACAGTCTAATTAGATGCAACCTCTGAAATGACAAACTTAGCTTGTCTTGCAATGATTTTATCATTTGAGCAATGCAGTCAGTACTAGAATTACACTATAATCACTCCATAGTCTACAAATACAACCACAGAAGACGATAAATGAAAAGCCCACACTATGGAGGTCTGGTATAAGTGTTGAAAACATGTGCACCAGATATCTACTTTAGTTCATTGCTTTTAAGAGATCTATGTATACACACATTGAGCAGATCAGCACATGTGAACTCACCTACTGTTGCACACAGTTTCCCAAATGGTGTGTGACTAGTCCGAAAACCTGGTTTGCAAAAGTTGGCAAACTGCTCTTTTGAAAAACAGGTATGCCAAACCATTTTTGGCTTGCTGTGTGTCTGAACCTTTAATTGCAAAACGATTTCACGTAAGTTATGTTGTTTCAAACTTAAAACACTTGACACTGCTGTATTCACAGAAGTCTTATGTTGTTATCTTGCCTTCAGTACCTGTTGTGCATCTCAAAATGTGATTTCAAATCTCGTCCGAGAACAACTTTGTGTAAACATGGTTTTTGTTGTTATTTTAGAAAGTGCCCTTTGATCTGTTAATTACATACAGCTTTCTTGTTACAGACCCCCCTTTCAGTCATCTAATCTTGCCTGCCACATCAGCTTTACAAGATCAAAGTTTCTCTATTAATGGCCTTCTGCAATGCATCTTATTGCAGTAACTTAGATCTCACCCACTGAAACATAGCCATATTCAAGCAAATCATCACTGGTCATTTCCAAAATTCTAAAACCAGTTTCCTCTGCAGTGATTTTTGTGTACTGTCATCACTTTCTTTAGCCGAACTCTAGTATCATCCTCTGCTTAAAGCATGCCATTACATATCTACGTAAATGGCATTTCTTTCAGTATTTGTTGAGGTACCCAAAATATCTATCGGTATCGGTTTCTAAATGTTTAGTCTGCACCTTTTTCAGTTGTTACTTGTATCAGTAATGCTTTGCTAACACTGCCAGTGGAACACCTGTGTTTCCTAAGACTGTAACGTTTATCAACCTTTTACTTGTGACACATACCCACCCCCAGATGAAAAAAAGGTACGTCCCGGCTTTCCCCTTAGACAGCTAGGGGGTCTGGGGGAAGGTGAAAACACATCTCTTATTTTAATAATTTATTTTTTTAAACATTGGTAATAATGTTGTTTTCACTTATTACTCAAATATGGATTTATAATACAATGCAAACTCAACATATTTTTTTTGTCCCTTGACAAAGGCTTAGTATAATTTTACAGTGCAAGCTAATTTCACTGATACCGATATGAGAAATTTTTTAAAACAATGACCGGCTTCGGATCCCCTTGTCAGCACATTGCGCCCCCCACCCTCACCCCCAAAGTCGAGAAACTCAGCTGCAACACTTCTTTGTCAACCAACATAAGTCTCCTGGAAGGTGTACCTATATTTTACCATCATTTTTGGATTATCTTATGGCCAGACTGCCATTTCAATATTAAATGCCAAATCTTACAGTATTATCCATTATAGTCTACCAATTTATAGAAATATATATATTCATCCTTAGAACTGACTTGCCCTGCAAACTATAAAGCAATTCTGCTTTGTATTGTGAAGAAAAGTGGAACTAAAGAATAGAATCCGTTTATTAAAACATTAAGCAATGAAAACAGTGGTAGAACTCCAGAAGGCTATAAACATTGTTGTACAGTTCATAAATGTATTTTGTATGTTCTTGAATGTAATCGGCGTTGTGTTGTAAAAGATGGCTTACAACATCAACAAGCTATGTTTCCATGCCATCTTGAAGGAAATAAAATGTCAGCAATATTTAATATATTCTGTATTAATTCGCTAGAAAGAATATTAAATGATTTTGTGCGTGACTGCCTATGCTTACTGCTGGTGTTGATGCAGTGATATATAAGCAAAGAAAAGGGTATTTTTGCTTTTTCCGAACAGTCATGTAGTTTGGTCATAAGCAGCGGCCATGGCATGACACCATTGCAGAAATAAAGAAGTAGACTCCTTCAGAATTAAAGCGCATGTTCACTGCCTCTTGAAGAGCTGAGAGAATTTGTAGATAGCATCACACATTGTAAAATTCCAGTACAGTTTCCCTAGGAAAATTGCTGTCTGAGCAGCCTTCGCCGTTTTGAGAAAATGATGCGTGAGCTAGGCTTCGACTACTTCGTCCTAAGAATGGCAACCGGATGTTGACTTGCTCATGCGCACACTCGGTTTGGTCGCTGCACTGATCTGAAGCTAATGAGCAGACGTCAAGTGGCTCCCATTGAAGCTGCCTACTTGCCATTCTGGAACTCGTAAAGTGTTCTAATCACAGACATCTGTGCGGACCCAATATTTGGGATGCTATTGTATTTTCGGATCTCCACTGTAAACAGTTCAGCAGTAGGTGCGAGTGGCAGAGGTAGGCGACGTCATCCGATCAGATGGAGTCAACTAGATTTCGAGCATTCCGAGGTACTTTTTCGAGTACCTTCCTGACTACTCATCGATTAAGAGAAGTTGCACGTGTTGTTTGTGTGTTACTGAAGAGACACTACAGATAAGTGAGTTGAAGAAATTGGATGCTTGAACAGAGGTATGCACGACTTTCTTATAATGCGAAACAATGGAACTCTCTCCCTTTCCATATCCGCCATGCACCTACTCACTAGTGAATCCTTTAAACGTGCACTGAAAACGTACCTTTTCCGTAAACATTACTCCTAACAACCTTTCCCATAATGCTAGTCCTTTTTCACACCCTTCCTTTTGCAATGTTACTCTCAACTCTTGTTCTTGTTATTTGGTTCCTCTTTGTGTTTTCTGTATTTGATTTTATTCTTCGTTTAGTACGGTTGTTTATTCTTCAATAGTTCATGTTATTTGTTTTCCTGTACCACGTCTATTGTCCATGTTTCGTTATTGTTCTTAAGCGCTAAGAGCATGCTCCTTAGGAGTGTGAGTATGCTTTTTACAAATTTTGCATTATTATTATAACAGATGTACGTCATAGGTCGGTCGATGGTATTTCACTTACATTAGGAAAAAAATGGATAAACTTTGGCATGCAGAAATAGAACGCATCATCTCAGTAAAATTGATAGATTAGCAACGTCACATTGCCACGACACTCGATCTATCCTCTGGGGAAAGAGAGAACAGGTGGGTGAAACCATAACGCAAAGATAAAAAAAGAGGCAAAAGTATCAGGAGAAATTGTCCACACTAACGCCAAGAAGGGTTTGCGATTAAGAAGAACCGGATTAAGATACCGAAAAACAGAAAATTCATAAAGACTAAAATGTTTAAAATAAAATAAGTAATTTTTTTAAATGCACTTTTATTTGAAATATAATAAGAGGTGTAAAAACCAAAATTTCTGAGGTCTCGCGATTTTCTCTAACTTAAAATATTAAAGTGTGAGGGGCATCTTTGGAACTTCGAACACTCCGAACCAAGCATACGCCTATCACCGGTGCTGTTTAATATCTTCTTGGAGAAAATCATGCTTGAAAGTTTGAAACCCTCCACGAAACATCATACTGGTCACCGAAACGGAAAGGAGAATCCAGACATTCGAGAACAAGTTCCCAAGGAGGTTGCTCCGGTTCAGTTTTGAGCAGCATACCAGGAACCTCTACTTTCAACAGTCAAGCGACGTAAGATGTTCTTCTTTGGTCATGTGACCCGGCACGACACCTTGTCGAAGACTGTCCTTCAAGGCTTCTTTGAGGGTAGTCGACGTCGTGGTGACCAGAGGAAGAACTTGTTTACAAACATCGAAGACTGGTCTGGTGGTCCTGTACAGGACCTGCTGACTATCGCCCACAATAGGTAAGAGTGGCAGATGCCGCGTCTATCCATATGATCCCCCCCACCCCAACGACAAGTGATGGTCAAGGACGACTGACTGGCTGTCCGATTCTCTCCAAACTTGGCCGAAACGGAAGTTCGTGGAAGTTCGTAGGCTGTGTTTGACTGGTGTGTGTGCATTTGGAGTGTTCATTTTCCATGTTCTAGGATGCTGCCGATGGCACCAAATGAAGAAAAAAAAAAATACTATGTAGAAGAAATTATGCCTTAAGTCTACTACACAGAGCAAACTTGGACAGAGTCGTAATCTCAGAGAGGTCGAGGGAGTGAGATAGAAGGATAGAGATAAATATACGGCATCTGTTATCTCGTCATTTTCACAGTGCTTTACCTTATAACAGAAACAGGAACTGCATCAATCCTGAGAAAAGTCAGACTTTCATGCAAATAGGAAAGTAGATCGTTTCTAAGAACGGAACCGACGATAGCTGCGCCAAGTGCCTCGAGGAAACCCGAACAGGCCGCCAGTCAGCTCCCCACACCCTTTAGTTCTGTCACACGAGACAAATCGTTGACAGTGTGATGTTTTTGGTTGAGAGCTACTTGCCCTTGCACCACCATCGTCCGCCCTTTTTAGTCGACTTTGCCGACCAGTCGTTTCCCTCGAATGGACAGGAGCTGGGTAGACAGGGTGGTTGAAGGACCGCATATACTGTGCAAAGTTAATCAACAGTCTCGTCTGATCAGAAAAGTCTGTGGATGGGTTAAAATCCTTGTCTGTGAATTGGTGCAACAAAATGTCTCTAGTAAGTGCATCAGATCACAAAATAGACAGTGTTCATAGATCTTCTGTACGCGACACATGCAGTAACTAAATAGCAGTTTAGCTGTTCAAAAGTAGCTGTATCTCATTGCCAGTTTATTAATTAAATAAATCATGTTATTCTCTTCTTGTAAAAGTATAAGTCTTAACATCTTTACGTCCAAGCCTAAGATAATTTTTTTTCCAGAATAGAGGCTTCACTGCGACCCTGTCCTGACTATGAGCGTGCATAAAGTTTGTATTTACCTTGTATACGAGTAGGTGTGTCTGTTGTAGAAGTGAGTATGTCTGTTATATGAGAATATAGGTGCGTGTGGTGTTAGTGATTCCATTAATGTGGATAGGTCTATCACTTCTGTAAAGCGCTCTGAAAAATTAATATTATTAACGATGATGATGATGAGCAAGGTCTCAATTTATGATTCTTTACTCTTTACTTGTCGATGACACATAGTATAGGCATCACCAATCGCAGGCCATTATTTTTGCAGCTGACTTTCACCCCAGCCAATCAGAACTCCCCAGCTCATCATGAACTGTGGTGGCTGAACAAACTGGACCTGTGCCATGAGCTTTGCCAAACGCACAGAAAACAAAGGTTAAGCCAGTACTTCGGACGGTGCCTAGTAGCGACATACTGCACACTGGTATTCGACAGTGAAAATGTAAGTATTCCAAAGAAAATAATTAGCTTTTAAGAAGTACATGCAATTTTCTCAAAATATCTTAGAATGCTGACAGTGCTTGTAAATCGTAATCTCGACATTGTGTGGACTGGCTTTTTCTTTCTTTCGGTGTTTATAATCTTGTATTTTCATTTTTTTCTTTCGTTGTCTGGAATTGTTTTCATTACTTCCGTTTGTCCAGTTAATGATCAGACCCGACTGCAGTGAGGAAATTTATTCACTAAAATCGCCTACGTTTCTAAATATTTTTCATTGGAATTTCTCTGTATTAGTTTTCTTTGTCTGGAAGGAATTACAAATCGAGATGAAGCATTGCCTATTCATTCAAAATATTTCGCCTAGAATTTTCATAATTATTTAGAAAAAAAATCATGAATTTAAGATTACTTTTTTCTCTATAGGTAGTGAAATTGAAATTTTTGTCACATTTTGGAACGAAAAACCATCATTACACCCTCACAGACAATATCAAGATACTAAGCACATCATTGTATGGATACATGAACACAGGTTAAAAAAAATGGAAACAGTTTTGCACAAAACCTGAGACACAGGTGTTGACTATCGCTAAAATATATTTTAATAGCCTAATTTTAGGTAAGGTTTCGACACGAGACCGCCTCATGACCACGGATCTTTAAAAAAAAAAAGGAACAGTTAAAAGGACCAAGAAAACAACAGGAAATAGATGATAGAAAGGCCCTGTAACTGTGGCTGGGATGAGTAAAAATTTTAGTGCATTTAATGTATTTCTTTTGTAGATGATAAGAAACAGTTTTATCTAGCCAAAAGAAAAAGGAACAGGATTTGTTGGTCAGGGCACTGTTAGAAGGTTAGCTGATGATAACATTTGAGATTGAGAAGACTCGAGAATTAGTCGAGATACTAATTACAGTTTATCTCTTATTAACCAACAGTGTAAATTAATCTTTTTCAGCTGTAAAACTGCAGTATGCAATCATGAACGCTCTAAGAGAGGAGCTAATATGTTTTAGGTGTTCTTCCTCACGTAGGTGGCTTAGCAAATTTACCTGAACATATACCCCCTTCTCTCTTCTCTGTGTTAATGCCTGTGTGCATGTGTAATAATGGACAAAAGAGAAAACGAGTTTTTAGATACTCCCAACTCGTTTTCTCACTGTCAGGAGTGGAATTTTTTGGACTGTGCCGACTCTTGGCTGACTCATTTGATGGAAAAGTGCTTCCGCTAATGGTGATTTCGCACCCTCGATGGAAGGGGAGGAAAGTAGATCCCGGCTATAGATCATACATACTAGAATTAGAGCAAAACATCGGTGAAGTATCACAAACCGAAAGAACGATTCATTTCTTTAATTGTGAAAGACTAAGAGACAAAACGTAAGCGCTATTTTTAGCTTGCCGAAACAGAAACTGAAACATGCTGACCACCGATAGTATACACATACGCCATAATCTTAATTATTCTGTTTAATGTACACAAGGGCTTATAGTTATTATGTACACGCAAGGAGTTTTCATCCTGACCATAAGAAATAATAGAAGCAGTAGTAGTTGTAGTAATTATAATAAAACAAAAACAACAATAATCATGATGCTGCTCAAGACGTTTTACAAAATTAGTTAATGATATTTACAGCCCATCATTATAAGGCTATTTGAGTTGTATTGTGCATTATACATTCATATGTCTTGCACGGAAGTATATATAAATATATCAAACAGTATGCAACACATTGCAGCATGAAGACACAAATCCTACCGATTGTTTCATGAAGAAAAAAGCTAAAATATTTACCAGTAAGTTACCATTTTCATAGAGGAAGGCATTGACGACTTTCTACTGAAACAGCGTTGACAGATGTTACATAAACTTGAACTTCACGGCTTCGTAGTTTGGAGAAAAATACAATTGTGTTTTCTAAAAGTTCTTAAAATTCTTACACACGAACTAAGACTATGCAGACCGTAGCACGCGCGAATATTATATAAATATCGTAATCATGTTTTAAAGTAACTGATGTCTGTACACGTCTATTTTAGTTCAGAGCTGTTTATCTAAGTAGCACACACACACACAAAAAAAAAAGGTCGGCGTAAGCCAACAAAGCCATAATGAGTTCACGATGTTGAGTGATTAGTTCACAGGCTTTGGACATATTTAATCTATGAGGCAGAGGCTGCAAGTTTGTTTTTTTTTTAAAGAAGTGTGTCAGCGGCACGTGTTCTACTAAGGTATTTCTCAGAGACCGAACGAAACTGAAACTTACTGACCTGGGTAGACATAATGTACTCTGACGTCAGCTCAGGGCTAGACGTACCCTGAATTGGACAGTCACGCTACGCATGTGCAACCGAACAGTGATGCATGTCACGAAATAACACGAGGGTCAAGCGAATGACTAACATCACGATTATGCGAAGTGTAAGGGGACAATAGCTAGTCAAAGGGTCCATCAAAGCCGGGTGCGATCCCGAGGAAGTGGGGCCTGCGAGCGCTTCACACATCTCTAGTAGTAGGGGATGCTGCAGAATTAGAGGTGCCGGATCTCGAATCCACTCTTCACCACCGAATTATTGGAGGGTACAGGTCGTAAAGAAGGACTTTGACAAGGCTGGTTGACTTTGACAAGCCTCTGCAGCGATTGCGCAGTTCTGGGTGTAGTGACTGTTTGGTATAGACGTCTTGCCAAGAGATGTGCAATACCACTTTTATCACAGTGTAGAGTAACGATCATTCTACCAGTGGCCGTTGTATTATGGACGCGGGGTTCCATGTGAGGGTGAGAAGTTGTTCGGCCACGACACTAGGCACTGTTCTGGACATAGTCGTCTCTATTCCTAGAGTTTATGTTTCCAAGTCTGTGCAAGGTAGAGGTAACTGACAAGAGCGATGAAGACTAACGGTCCGTGCACCACCAACTCTTCTGCGGAGCATCGAGAGGGCCTTCCATGCAACAAGGAACAATGTTGTTTCAAAGCTAACTTGTTGGATGAATGCGTAAACAGGTATAGAATGCAAAATGTGCCAGCACATGATGACTTTATGTACACTTATGTTTGATACTAACAATGCATTATAAATATCAATAGTTCGACGTAGCTTTTATGTTTAATAATAACAGTTGCTGCTGCTTGTGGCTTTGCATTGCGCCGACATACCTACAGGTGCCCTCCTTGTCTCGTCAAAATGAAAATTTAAGTAGCAGCTGTAAATATGCATGTCATATTAACAGCATGTCAGCCTTATTATATGAAAGTACCTTAACCTGTACCCTATGCTAGTGGATCCGACAAGTAAAAAAATGCGTCATCCACACAGTACATATATGTGTGTGCGTGGTGTGTGTGTGTGCGCGCGCGCGTTTATTTCGCTCGATGTTATTTCCTTGATTTCTTACGTCTCTTATACTTTTTTGTGTTTTTTATCGGCCCCTTATTCTTACTAGTTTCGACACTAGTTTCGAGATTTTTGACTGGACTTGCTGCTTCAACAGTCGCGTTCTCTAGTCCAGTTGACAGATAATTTTCGGAAAGTTCTTTACACTGTTTATTCTGTTCGGCTTCTGGCAAAGGGTTTTCGTGACCACGGCTGACCAAGCTGAGCACACTGGAACAAGACCATTCACTGTTCGATTCACATTTTGACTGAAAAGTCTCCGGTTCTAGGTTGTCCTTATCGGCGGCATACCGGCGCAGACCATTTGAAGGCCGAACCCTTTCCAGTCTTGGCTCTTCTGCCTCGACTTGTGCATTCAAGAGGTGAGCATTCATGTCTTCGCACCCAGGCTGTATCAGATGGATAACTGGAGATGACCTGCGGTCGTCTTCCTGTACGGGCACCGGCGTGGTGGAACGACTTTCCGTAAAAGACTCGAGGTCAAGTATTTCAGTCACTGGAACCTGTTGAAGGGCGCTTGAGTGAGCAGAGGGGGACCCATGAAGATGCATGGAGTTGGTGTCCACAGCAGCAAGACCGGGTTTTGATACCGCGCAGGACTGTGAACTCGCTGCCACACAGAAGCTCGTGTCGGCCACACGAAGGACCGCGATCGACGCAAAAGGTAAATTTGATTCCGAAGGAGATTCAGTGGCTGGAAATGTCCTCTCTGAAATGTTCGCCTCGTCAAAGCTTTTCAGCAGCATGAGCTGTGTGTGTGTTCCAGTTTGCCAGGAGTAGGGGTTGGTTCCACTGGGTGAGGACGCCGGCCGATTGGCTATTGCCTCCCTCACGCTGCTCGTGTCACCAAGTTCAAAGCTTTCACTTCTGTGGGTAAGGCGATCGAAGCTTTGTTCTTCTAATGGAGACATTTCTGTCGTTGTTGCTATCGGCATCTTCTGAGATGTTTCATGCGAGACCTCTGTGGCAGTTTGCTGTGCAGACTGCACGTCGATGCTTTGAAAAGACTCATCGTGTGATGCCGAATCCATGTCAGAAGTACTGATACTACTCTGAAAGCTTTGGTTTGCAATTTCAAGATTTCTGACCTGCTTAACGTTCACAGTTAGTGGACCATTGTGTATAATGGTAGTGTTATTAACCTGGGAATATTCCAGAGATGTAGGTCTGCGAGAGTATTCTGGCCTCTCAGTGTCTCGCTGCTCTGAGTTTGCAGGACAAGGTGCAGAGTCCTCCGTGTCGCCTGGGCTCGTGTCCATAAACAAGTCTTCGCTTGGACAGTTTGGTGTCTTGCCTGAAATCTCATTCCAATTCCCGCCTTCTTGCTTTGTATTATCTTCGAGAGAGAGTTGATAATCGCCAGACAAAAAGTTGTTTTGGGACTCACTGTTGGTGAGTCGAGTATGGGCCCCAGGTGATGGTTCCCGTACATACCTTGGACTTTCCTTTTCTCGCTGCTCTTTCAGATCATGATTCTCGTCAATGGGTTCTGTTTGGAAGAAGGACAAGTTACACTGAATAATACACAAAGAAGACAAGTTTGTATAACTGCGGAGGTGCGTCTTACTAGAATCGCCTTAGAGGCATGAAATATTAAAGATATACAAGATCTAATAGCACGAATGGCAATGTAGGAAGATGTATAAGGTTTTACAACAGATTCAAGTACACTTATAGTTCATAAAAGATTTTTTATCGACGGATTCTGCGGGAAACATTAGGCTGACATCGAATCATCTGTAGGACTAATACTGTAATAGTCACATGTCATAACATTTTAAAGTTAGTTGTTTGAATGGGTAAGCTTCAGTTTGACATTAGCTAATTCCTAATCTGAGTTTATTCATTATCAGGTCTCCAGAAAGCTGAAAAGTGGAACATTGACCATACAGGCACGAAGCTTAACAGAAGTTGACCAGCAGTTTGTTAACTGCGCAATCGACCATAAACATATATAGTCTCTGTCGTTGTATGTGTGCCACTTTAATCAGACCACTATATTCATTATTATTTCTTCAAAATTTAAATGTTTTACCCAAGTTAAGTATGCTTTAAAAATTGTAGGATGGACTTTCTTCAGTTCTTTTATTTCGGAACTTGGGGAGAGGGAAAAGGCACTAAGGCAACTTTAGTGATCTGGCCTAACACCGAGTCCTGTCAGTCAGCTAGAAATCAAACCATGCCAGTGCGGTTAGAGAGTGAGAAGTCTCCAAGGAGCGTAGAATGATAAATTGTCTCGAATGCAGCAGACAAGTCAAGCAGAACCAAGATAGAAACATCGCCAGTGTCGAGGGCAGATAGAATACTGGCTGTTCCTTTGATGAGAACAGTCTCGGTACTTTGAAAAAAGACGCTATGATGACTAGGTAGTAGGGATGCGATGGTGAGCTTGTAAATTCCAGAATTGTCTAAATGACTTTATCAATTACTTTAGGAAGGAAAGACAAGCTAGAGACTGGGCAGTAGTTGTGTAAGACACTGAAGTTAAGCGTGTGTTTCTTGAGAAGTGGCTTCACAAAATCATTTTTACATAAAGGCGAAAAAATGTCTTTTGATAAACTGACATTGACAATATTTGTGAAGGAAGGAAGTTAAACGTTAAGACATTCGAGAAGGTGGATGGGCACTGGGATAACCATAAAATCAGCTTTATAGACTGATTGAGAATAACCAGGAAAAACAGAGAGAGAATCTAGAGACGTACAAATGTCAGACATCTTGCAGATAACGTGAACGCTGAAGACATGTGGCAGCTGTGAAAGATTATACAGTGAGCAAAATATTTTTATTGCTTAACCAATTAGTCCGCATCTGAGTCCTCTCTCCGCTTACCTCCAATTATTTCAAGAGCTTCTGTCTGATTGCCTTTACGAAAAGCTGTCAGTAGAATTTGGGGCCATTTGCTTAGTTTCTGAAGAGCATCGATGATGTCGTATACCATCAGTTCATCTATCTCTTCATCTCTTTTTAGTTCCTTGCGAAGTTTTTTCTGCAAAGATATATCTTAATTTTGAATGATACAATCCCCTCCCCCCATTTTTGTGTTCTCCACTTTTTTTCTTTTTTTATATATTATAACCGATCCATCCGTTTAGCAGTTTAATAGTATAACAGAGAAACTGTTAGTTCGATGATGTCAAAAAGGACGTTTACCCGATCTAGTTCATGCAGATGCGGACTGAGATCCATGAACAGTCGCCTGGGGTGCACCACTCTACAGAGGGCGTCCATGTTCCCTTCGATTCTGTCCTTCAACGAATATCTTCTTCTGGCCATGATCTGTTTGTGAACATAAAAGAGATAAATTATGTAAGGGTTGAAACAACGGGAAATAATTTAGTTTTGTTGTTTATATCGACACTGATCTACGAGATAGCAAAGAATGTTGCTCAACGTATCCTCCTGAGATTTTTAGATTATGGACCTGGACTTGTCGTTCAAACGGGTGAAGATCTCTAGCCTCTTCACCTGCCTAATGATTGCTTCCTTGTGCCTTGAGTGCCTCGCTTTGAATTCGACCCATAGGTACCGCCGAGTATCCAAACCACAGGTCCCTATAACCAGTCTCAGCACCATGAATTAAGCATACCTGTCAAAGCGTCGTGATTAAAATCGAACCCATTCGCTTTTCGACTGATTTGAATGAAAAGCGTAAAAACAAAAAAAAAAACAACCCATACGTAACCGGGTATGAATAAATGTGTTTCATATCTTTCACGCCACTTTATACGAAAAAGCCATTAACGCGATTAACTTGCAGATACTGTACGTCTCGGCCTCCACAGATTACCTCCCCTCCCCTCTCCGTTGAGGGAAAGAAGTTTTGCGCGTGTTAAGATGGCAGACTGTTATATCAGCAGGCTTCGGCAGGAGGCACGCCCTCGGCAACGAACAGTGTAGGATGGCCAAAGATGGTCTTAATCCAGTGGGGAAGCTTTAGGCTACAGAACAAAAGTCTTCACTTGTCTCTCTCTCTCTCAGTGCGTCAGCTGACTGACCCCCTTCAGCTCTTGCCACTCATGAACAGTTTGAGCTGTTTCCGGCTCGTGCTGCCAGATAGCCACACACAGAAACTGTGATGAGTGAGCATCGTTTGGAGGCAGTCGAGCGAACAAGGGCCGAATACACATCGGGGTCACGTTAAATCTGCGAAGTTCGCAGAATGCCGTAGGTCGAGGTTACAATGATAACGAGGGTGACGACATGGTCTCCTGTAGTACAGTAGAATAATAAAAATGTAGCCTGATGCGAATTGCTCGTGGATGCAGGTTCCTGGGTGCTTCTTTGGCAGGTTCCAAACAGAGATGTGTGACTTTTCACTTTTCACTTAGAAGTATCACAGACATGCAGAGAACTTGTGACCAGTGCTCTCCCTGCTGCTAAGGTGGCTAAGTAGGATTGTTGTAGTTTGAAGTGCATCGGAAATTTCCGTTTTGTCGATGTTTGCAGAATATGCGTAGACCTTCCTTTCATTTTACTGGATATTGGGATGGGATGTTTGGGTAGTCACAGAATTAGCATGAAATGGATGAAAGCTGCAGATTAATTGTCAGGGTCTCAAGTTTAAGACTGTGTTTTCTGGCCATATGCTTTGAAGGTTGTTATTAAGACTGTTTTGAAATCGAGGAATACCGGGGTATAGCAGGAGTTCAGAGTCAACTCAAACTACGGATCATAAGCCGAACGACTTCGATGAGCAACTTTTTGATTAATGTAAATGTTGGTAAACTAGAAATTGAGTTTAAAATCTATTTTGAAATGTTTTCTGCACTTTGAGAGCGTCCAGGTATCTGTAATCAGCACGTTGTTGCCCTGGTTGGTTGCCGGTCTTTTGCGGCGTTGGAAACCAGCGATATCGCCAGATTCAGAAAATGTTACTTGTGCTGCAGACGGTGTCTGAATGCTCTCCCAGTGTCTCTCCGCAGCGAGTACTGACTACCTGCCATATTCAAGTATTTATAAGGGTCATGTTTCCCCACCTGTTATGGTCAGTCAGACTGGCCGGCTCACTCTCCTTTTTTCGGGCTTGGGGGTCGGAGAATTTTTTTATTTTATTTACTTACTTGTACAGTGAAATAATTCGACCATGCATTTGTTTCTTTCCCTTTTCCTAAAAAAACAACAAACAAACAAACAAAAACTTAGTGCGTCTTCATTCTCCAAAACATGCGTGTACGAAGACACGCGCACGAACACACATGTACACGCTCGCAGAGCCATTCCCACTCTTGCACAGGCACAGAGTCAACAACAGCAGTAAACAAGAAAACCAGAAAAGTTTGGTGAAAAATAGGTCTTTTAATTGCAGAGAATCAATCGAAGAAATCATCTGTAAACCGTAACGACTGGCTACCATAGACTGTATTGTGTCATTAGTGCCAACAAAAAGTTTTACATTAAAATAGACAACGAGGTGTTAAATTATGCTTTAAATGCAACGCCATGAATGAATGTCAACCAGCGAATTATAAGCTATGAAAAAAATCTACTGTAAATCATTGTTAAGTTCAGGCAGAAAGATTTGATTCTATTACTTCCGTTTTAGTGTAATGGATGAACTTTTCCGTTCGACCAGTTTAAACAATCAGCTATAAATACAGCAGTGTGACAGTTGCTTCACTGCAGGAATCAAAATATATATATGTTCAAAATATATTGTGAAGCACTGTTCATTTTCTTTAAGGTCTATAATACTTTATTCATATTGTAATGAAGAGCCGTATCAATGCTATCAAGGTAGGCAGTTGTACTTGGATCGCAAGTTGTTAGCAGCGAAAGACTCTGGTCACGTGGGTGGGAATATTAACTTACGATGTGTAATTTCGCTTATTGTTCTCAGAGACTGCGCGAAACCGAAACGTGACTGACCTGTGATCTACACTTATGTCCTTGTGTACAGGGCTACATAAACATATCTGGTGGCGAATCTGGTCACGAAGGCACGGAAGCATGAATGCGGATGGTTGATCACGAATAGACATGATGTAATATTTACGGATAGCACCTATCTCTACACCCCGTTTTAGTTATCCCACCAAGGTGTTGTGGGGGGTGTTGTTTTGGCACGCTGAGTAGAATACGTCGGTTGGGAAGTGCGCATGCGCTGCAGTACTTTATGCAGTACATTCAAAGCAATAAATTCTAGCACTAACACGCGGCTTAAACAGAACTCTGTTGTAAACGTTTTTACTAAACCAGAAAAATAATACAGCTAGACTTCGATCAGGGTGGGGCACATCACTGCCATGGCGCAGGAGTCAACCAACCTGAAGGCGTTTTATATCAGCTTGGTGTAAAGATGATCGAGTTATAAGGTGGTTGTACATTAAAAATAGAACTCTGTGCTCATCTACTGCAATTGATCAAAGGGCCAAATTTACTTCTAAGAAAAATGCCTACCGAGTTGTAGCCCGTTGGGAGTGACGCCTCGAGATAGGGCCCCATACAACGAGCGAAGTGTGTGCCTTCTGTGGCCTTATTCACCTCCAGCCTTATAACTGGCTTACTCGCAAGTCAGGCTAACAGCTTCCGACTGTGGTCATCCTCCGACGGAAGGTCAACAAAAAGCAGCTCAGCGCCACTGGAGGGCACACGTTGCGTGTGTGAAAGTGTCGACAAGAATTCCAACCACGTACTGGTCTGAACGACGGACTGTCGTACCTAATCTACAAGTTATTTAATGTCTGCTTATTCTGATAACACACACATACTGTTTAAGACGTTTGTTGCTACCTCGCTTCTTTTAAGGGCCTTTGTTAAGCGGTCAAACATCAAATGACCAAGTTTGGCAAAGTTGTGTGCGAGAGTCACAGGCAACCAAAGGTTTGGGGCTAACGTTCGGGAAAGTAGACTCTTTGATCAACACGTGAGCAATGTTTTTCAATGCAATGACCAAAGCAATAACCCTGGCCTATTTCACAGGTTTAACGCTTCGGCACTTTGCTTAGTTAAAAACGGTGTTTACTCTCACACAAGTGTGTTATAGTGGATTCAATGGCGGCTACTTCGCTGATTTCTTGCGTCGTCTGCTCTTTTTCCTTCCTTTCTTAGCTCCCTTGCCAGCTTTAACAGTTTCGTTGCTTTCATTTTTACTGGTGCCTTCAGCGCCAACCTCTGCATTCAGTGTTGTTTTCAGATCGTTTTGAGACAGTTCCTTATCTGACACATTGCACTGCGCACATTGTTTGTTTTCTGGTAAATGGTTAAAGCGGACCGAGTCGGATGCAGGCAAGTCTATGCGCTGCCTGCGTTCCAACTCCAGGCTATCCTCCCGGCTTACATCAGAGTACTGCCCACCAGAAGGACAAGCTACTTCCATTCTTAGCTTCTCCGTCTCTTCCACTTCACCTTCCACATTGACGAGTTGAATATTCGCATGCTCAGGCCGTAGGAAGAGGTTGAGTGGAGACGCTGTGAAGTTGTCCTCCTGTACAGATGTCGCAGGATCGACGTGCGAGTTGAATACGAGGACGGTGTCCCGTGATGCTGTCTGGAGGTCGTGTCTACATGCTCTTCTTGTTCGGTGAGCGACTGCCGAGTGCCTCTCTCATCGGATTCATGAAGGACCACGATCGACGAAGAGGATTCCGATACACACGTGACCGGAAAAGGCGCGGGAGGAGAAGCCGACCTCTGTGAACTATTCTCATTTGTGAATTTTAGTTCGTCAAGCTGCGTGAGGTGGGAACTGACACCCCTGGGTGAGGAGACTGACTGGTTTGCTCTTATTGCTTCTCGCACGCTCGCTGTCTCGCCTAGTTCAAAGCTCTCGTCCTCTGAGACCTCTTGCGGGATGCTGCGCGCCAGACATGGAAGTCCACCACGGTCGTTCATGGTCTCCATTGATGTTTTGGGAGATGTCTGATCAGATATATCTGTCGGCACAGCGCGAGAATTCCATCTGGAAAATATCGGATGACTGAATATCTTGGGGCGTATCACCTTTGTGAGTACATTGCGTACTTTGCTAGCAAAGTAAACCCCATTTCCGTGACCCTTCACTACAAGCTTATTGATATAAAGCATGGCCTGCAGCTATGGCGTTTGCAACCTCTTGAGGCAGAGACGGACCAAGGTCATCATTCTGCGCGCTTTCGACACTTTGATCATGGGACTGGTTAGAGTGGTTCGAGTCGACGGGATTAGTGGAAGGTCCACAATCTTCCTCAGTGTCGTTTACTTCTTTATCTGAAAACTTGTTTTCATCCTGATAGTCATGGTTCAAGTTCCAGTTCTGTTGTGTATTGTCCTCTTCAGAAAGTTGAGTGTTGCTGGCCATACTGCTGTTCTCGTGTCCGACACTGTTACTTTGCGGAGTGGACATCATGTCAGGATTGGTGGGCAGACGAGAATGAGCAGGAATCGTTACGCTGTCTGTGCAATTCCGCGACTGTTGTGGTAAGATATTATTTCTCTCTCCTTCAGCGCCGCAAGCAGGACCACCTTGCAAAGCGTGTCCAGCGTCTAGCCTCTCGTGCCTTACATTCTGCTCTTGGTTTATTAACTTTAAGCTGTCGAGACTTTCAGCCAAGAGACCTTGAGCGACATCTGCAGAGCTGTGCTGTCTGGTACAGGAACATCCAGGCATTTGTCTGGCTGGCTCAGTCTGACGGCAGCTGCCCTGGTTCAGCGCATTGCCGGCTCGCTGGGAAAAGGACTCACACGCTGAGGGCGAAGATCTGCTGACACTGTACTCAGGGCGATCGCCTCGGCGCTCATTGGGATCGAGATTCGCACCGATGTCTTCTGTTAAGAAAAACAATTCGAATATTATCATGCGTATGAATTAGAATCTGGTAATTTTAACAGCTATGACGCCATATTAAAGATCTTGTCAATGATTTGGTGGTATTTACTCTGAGGATCATGTACACGGGTATCTGATAATAACAGTTCTCGCGATGAAGTAGACAGCATAGAAGAGGTTAATTTTCTCCTTGAGTATTGCGGTCTGGTGTTTTTTCTGTTCGGCTTAAGGGTTGAAACAAATTACTGTGCACGAATTCTCTGTAAACTGAGAGTTGTATTTGTTAGTATGCAGCTGACTTACCTCCAATTATTCGAAGGGCTTCTGTTTGTTCGGCTTCACGAAGAGCATCCACAAACTTTTTCTCCCAGTCACTTCTTGTTCTAAGTGCTGCGATTATGTCATAAACTAACATTCTATTGGGCTCATTGCTGTTCAGTTTTTTGCGGATTTTCTCCTGAAAATAGAAAATAAATAAATGTTACACAGCTTTTGTCCTCTGCAAATGTTTCAAACTCTTAAACACCTATGTGCATTGGTCCTATACATTGTAGCTTCTCCATACTCCTCCCCCTACCTCTAAGACTTTTCTTCAGGATTGCTTTTGTTAACTTTAAGACTGTTAGTTAGACTAGCTTAATGCTGACATCACAAAAAGTCAAATGCAGTCGGTGATAGTCAAAACCAGGGGTGGGCAATTAATTTTCCCAAGGGGCCGCAGGAGAAATTGGGATGGTTTTAGAGGGCCGGACTAATATAGTTAACTCAGTTTTACCCAATACTGTATATATAATATATATACTGGCGGGCGGGCCAGCGGGCGGGCCAGCGGGCCGGGCCTTTGCCCAGGTCTGGTCAAAACCATATTTAAAATGTTCGTTCGAATTGAATCAGTGCTTCATTTTGTCCTATGATACCCTCTCTATGATGGCTAAAGTGACGATCAGTAATGTGTTGAGGGTGGTGGGATCCTTCAACCTGACAGGATATGAGATGAGGTGCAGACTAGGATGGCCATCCTTTTGTCACACCGTGCGAGGGGGAGGGGCTGCTTAGAGAGGTGAATTTAGTTTAGATGGAATCTGAGAATCCCTTACCTCATCTATGGTGTGCAGGTGGAACGCTGACGGCTAAAAACAGCTGCTCGGGCTGCACCGCTTTGCAGAGATAGGGCATGTTATGTTTGATTTCCATACCTAAGGAATTGCTCCTGCTGTTCATGATCTGCAAGTAAACATGACACGTGACAGATTTATATGATTCTGGCACTGTAGTGAACCCAAAACAACTGCATGAATCTTTAATATTCTTATCGCCATAATAAGGTGACTGACCTTGAATACATTATCAAGAATCTGTGAAACCCGCCCCACTCACTATGTTACACACATCAATAAACACAACGCATTGTAACCAGATAAAACAAGACAGACTGGGGGGAGGCGTGCCGACAGTTATTTCTTTGAAACTGTTTCCCCATTCACATATACACTGTAGCACACTCTGCCTCCTTGTTTTAGATATCCCCACTGTATACATAATTATATATAGTCTCAAATCATTATCATCATAATTGTAAACACATCTCATAATATAATTTCTAGAAGAAAATGGTTTTTGAACCGCACACACCAAAGCACACCGATGAGTTGTTGGCAGTCAGCTATCATTAAACTTTTTAAAAGTATCCCCCATATCAGTATATCTTCAAACCCCTCTCAGTCTTCCCAGATCAACAAACCCAGACACGACCATGAGCAGGGTCTCGCCGTCTGTACTTACTCAATCGGCAGGTCGTCGAGTACTGCCCAGATCCTTCTTCAGCCTCGCAGAACGGATTTCTCGGGGTGTGTAGAAGGGTACGTGTAGCCTGTAGCCCTGCCCACTAACCTAATTGTAGGTGGGTATGAAAACTAACAGAGCGTCAACACTGAGCGACTGCTGTGTTCAAGATGGCGAACGGGATTTCAAGGCCAGTGTGCGACTGCGCAAGTGCGCCCTCTGACCTGCACACTGTTTGTTGCGTGCACGAGCAGGTGTTGCGAACTACTGCTGTTACGATACCATGACAGCAACAGACGCAACGAATCGAGACCACTGTGATGCAGCTGAGAGGTTAAGTGCATGTTTCAAGAATGGTCAAGGATGAAGCATCTGGTGAAGTACGTTGAAAATTAATGAGGAGGAAGTACAGAATCAAAGAGAGTGTGTGTGTGTGTGCACGCGCTGTCAGCAGCCTCTAGCTAGAGCCAGGCGCAGTGTGTGAATTATAGTTGTCATCAGTGTGAACACTCATGTATGGGGTGCAAAAAAAGTCATGAGTAAATTCTACCCATATTCAGTTATCATAGAGTTAGTTAAGTATCAAGGACTCTTTAGGCTTCTGGGTCGCGTCAATATTCGCTGTCGGAAATTGCGCAGAAGGCAATATTGGACTCCTGCACAGTCCATTATAATCTGACTGCCTAAATCAAGTGCATCGAAAGGCTTGTAGAGATATTGCCCAAACCATGCCACCTGCATGACCTTTTCGTTAAACATACCGAGTCGTTACACCGGTAGTCTGGCTGCTGAGAACAGTGCGTCTTCGGATATTCCCGTTAGACTGCGATTACAGAGGTATGTGTAGATCAACATTATTTGCATTAGGTCACGTGAGAGAGATGCTGTCTGTTAAATTAAATAAGACAGTGAAGAAATCGTTGTTATATCTTATCATTTAAGAAGATCCAAGAAGATTGAATTCAAGCTAAAAGAATGGGACCTGGCAGTTTCTAATAATAGATTGTAGCCGCTAGACGGAACGGGCCGGCTCTGGAGATGTGCCAGGGCTGGCGGTGTATACGTGGCATCTGTAAAGCTAGAGTCATGAAGCCTCTTCGACAGCAGCATAAATTAATCATGGCATAGTGCGAAGTTGTTATTTTTGTCGTTATTGTTCGCTTTGTAAACGCATAACGCTGCGAATCACCAAAGCACAAGTACTAACTGCATGGCTGGTTGGGTTTTCAGCGCCTAGGGAGCTTGACTCTCACAAGGGACGTGGAGAGCGTAATGGAGAGAACAAGGTGGGGCGCTATGGGAAGGGAGGGCTGTTGAGTGCCTGTATCTACCATTGTCGCCTTACCAGGAATCCTTTTTAACAGTAACAACGTGTGACTTGCGCTGTCAGCAGTCTGCTAGTCTGCTTATGATGACGGGGAAACCCAGGTTTTAGTCAGACAATTTGGGGGTCAAGGAGGAGTGGAGGTTAAGGAGCACAGAAATCCCGCAGTGGCTAACGATCGTGTCATCGGACGCGGGGCCGCAGAGTTCTAACCGACATACTGGCAAAAGTGCATTCCGCGAAATGCGCTGGTGTTTCACTTTGTATCTTTTCCAGGAACTGAGTGTTGGCATCGTGCTTGCCTATGTACATAGAATGACTCATCTACCTCAGACCAGGAATTTTTTTCTATTTTACTGCTTTCTCCCCTTCCCTCCATTACACCCCAGTTTTCCTGACTAAAACCTGGGTTTTCCGCCATTGTAAGCAGCCTTGTAAGCTGCTGATATGTTCGTTCGAATTCGTTATTTGTTTGCCTCTAATGTGCTATGTAGCCCCACTGTATGTTCCATAATGTGCAACGTAGTTTTTTTTTTTTTTTCACAATATACTTTGTCGTACTTTACCCCCACAATGTGCTATGTAGTATTGTATGCTCTCGTTGTGCCATGTAATATTGTATACCCTTCGATGTACTATGTCACACTGTATGATCTATACTTACACCGAATTTTTTTAGCCTTTTTACCCAGCTGAGAAGTCAGGTACTTGTATTCTTAGAGGGTTCGGCAAAGTAAAGGCAGCGAGGGAAAGGGGATGGACATCGCCCTCACAACAACTAATCCTCGAGGTAAGCGAGGGCTCTACTCACTTCTGCGACCGTAAAATCACGCGACTATCTTCTTATTTTAACTTATTTTTAAAATACAAATCTGCGTGTAAAAACCCATGACTCATTACTTGACACAGATCAGACGACACTGCGGTGCCTTAACTGGAGCATAAAGCGGTAAATAACATTCGCTGTTATATTACAGCAGACACCCTATGATTGGAATGTTACCAGGTCGTGTGTTGGATTAGGGCTATATGGATCTTATTTACTCGGAGCTCTTCAGTGTTTTCAAAACAAGGCTTCATGTGCCGTATAGTTACGAAGAAGAATGGCCGAGAGCTTCACAACGAGAGTCAAATCACATAGGCACTGCTGTGTGCCGTTCTGTACAAATGATGACAGATATGTGGTGGTCAGGAATAAAAATCAATCCTTTGGTCCCGTCACATTTGCTATTTCTTTATAGTGTGATCCTGGGGATGAAGTCATAGTAATAAGGAATTTACAACCATTTTTATAAAAATTCTCTAACTTCAATGCATCTATTCTTTAAATTTTTAATGGTGACCAGGTTCTGGAGACTGGTGGAGTCTTTGCAGAAGGCACCGGCGTAGTTTTATTTCTTTATTATTCTACAATTAATCTAAGTGCATAGCGATGAAAATAGAATGTGAAAAGAACACCTTCTTTCATCTGTTTTTTTTTTTTTTTCAAGAATGTTCCCACCAACACTCCAACTTTCACATCAAAGTTTAAAAATATCTCTTACAATTATAATATGCTGGCATGTAATATAAAATTTCTTGGTAGCCATCACTATTGACACACGAAGTCTTGTTCTTCTGATTTCATGATGGCGTTTGCTTGAATAAGATCCATATCATTAGCTTTATGTTGTAACGAACACTAATGGGGTTAACAAAGAAAACATTTCCGAGGCCTTCAAGTTCTGGGTAAAAAGACTTGCCTATTTAGTGCACTAATGTGGCTGTAATAACTCAGCGTCTTTGCACACAGACGTACGTTGACACCGCCCACCGGCGGCAGCTGTTCGATCAGCTGCTGACGTTTAGAGTTCACCGAGGGGATCGCCTAGCGCTATGCTGTTCCTATTTCTGGATGTGGTTAACCACTTCTTCAGTCGGCGCACTGAGATAAGACCTCCTGACCACGTCACAGCGAAGGCAAGCGGGCCCTTTGGAAAGTGGTTTCCATGACGACGAATGTTAGGCCAATCCTGAGAAAGGCGTTGCTAGGGGTTGTGGTCATTTTGCGACCTTCATTCAAATATTCTTAAACATACTGGTTTATTATTACCCTATTAAGTATTATGTACTGTACTGTTTATAATTGCATGTGCCACACTTGGATTTCGCAGACGCTCATTAGGTTTGTTTACACCAGGATCACCATAAACAAACACGTTGCGTTGTTGTGACAGCTACGTTCACTAGGCGATAGGACTTGCTTAGCTCCATCTGAAGTCATCGATCGAAATATCGTTATGTGGCTCATGACTCTGTACGTGTGTTGTGTGCAAATGTACCCAAACACAAAAACACACCCTGTCTGCCAAACACAAGCACATGTCTTACGCATTCACCTGCTACTGCACGTAGGTGTAAAGGGCAAAATTTAACACTCAAAACTCATTTTTTTTATTTCAAACTGTGCCAGCTAGAAGAATCAAACGTACCAGTCAACCCGAGTCAGGTGATTATGAGTTAAAGTTAAGCCAGTGATACAGTTAAAGAGCGAAGAACATATGGGGAAACCCATGAAACTAGACAGCATGCGTTATTACAAGTTAAACTTAGGCCTTGCAGTTTATGAAACCTTTCAGTGACAACTTGTACAAGGTACAGCTTAGAAACTGGGCCATTATTTGCACCTGTTACGCGGATCATTACATCAGTACGGATTATTCAATAGAGATCACATCACTAAATGGAAATATCAATATAGATTAGTTTCACGATACATACAAACAGACTATAATGTTTTTCAAACACTGTTTAAAAAAATGAAGAACTGCTAATGCTAATGCGTATCATTATTGCTACATACACTATGAATGCCAAGATTCATAATTTCATTTTCAGATACTTTTAATACATATGGCAGAATCGTTATAAGGCAACTAACAAAGGAAGATAATAAGACAGTATGTGAAGTCTTTGACCGATTTGCTCTGTAGCTTCTGTGTATCTGTAAGCAGGAAACCACAAAACGAAATACATGCACAAATCACTGTTCCTTCATTCATTCATCTGTAAGATGGAGAAAAACCATAGTGAATGAAGAAAGAAAAAGTATATTGTTCTAAGTGATTTCCACGAGTTATTCCATTATATAACAACAGCCTGAGGGTCAATCAACATGTTGTCCATGTCACCACCTTTTTCCCTCCATTCATCACGGACTGGAAATCTGAAACTTTTTCAGTCCGTCTTTCTCTTTCTTTTTGTCTCTGCCATTCTCTGCTTATGTATGTCAAGCGAAGAATATCACCTTTGTTACATGAAAGTCAAACCACAGCAAACACTTTTCTGAGATCTAATCAAAATACCAAGAATGAAATATAAAAGTTAAGCTCAAAGCTGCTCACAGGGGAATGGAACACTGAACTGTCATTTAGTTTATCTCAAATCATGATTTTCTTTGGTGGAGACCAGATGTGTATGAGTCTAAACTTAACAGCACTAAACACCACTATAAGGCCAGTAAGAGGGTTTTATGTTCGTGCTAATGGACCGTTGCCATAGCAGCGAGACAACTAAAGTCTTAAAAGACTATTATTACTAATACAACATACAGCCCTTCACTCCAGCTCTCCCAATGTGTCCATCAAATTTAAGACCTGCCTCTGAAACCACTGGAACATACTGCGTCTCTCTTCCGGGTGTCCTGGGCGTATGTCTTGCATCTGACCCGCCTCCATGTTCACATTGGTTTGTGGCTCTGCGCTACCCGCCTGAGTCTCAGAGTTCAGTTCCTCGTTCCCTGCAGCAGCAAGAGGTACAGCAGACACAGATCCAGGTTTGTGCCCATCCGCTGCCTCCTTTGGCATGAGTTCTGGATCTTCTAACGACCTCGCCTGGCCTTCATACATACAGGTACCGCTTTGCTCCGGAACACCCTCTCGGGTCGCTGCGCGGCAGCTGCTGGTAGTTTCGGCGATTTCCTGTCGCTGCTTCCCAGCAACACTTGCTTTAAACACGTTTCGTGTTTTTCCTTCTCCCAGGGCCCGGGCTGGTCCGACAAGTCGAGAGTGGACTGAGGCGCTGGCGAGGTTCTTTTTTCCTCGTTGTCTAGTGCTGAGGTCAGAGGAAAGCTGTCCTCACGTTGTAAGAATGAACCAGGCGATGAGATGGTTTCCGGTTCCCTCTCGTCATTCGATGCAGCGTTGTCTTCGTTTTCTACGTTACAGGTTCCACCTTCTCGCACGAAAATTGTTTTACGACTCCTTGTTTTTTTGCAGTCATTTTGGAATGAATTGTTCTCTCCAATCTGAATGACAACAAGAGTTTCTTTCTCAGCCCCGGTCCTCTGCCCTTTGTTTTCAGCGATGTCGTTAGCGGAGCAGCGGGAACAGAATGAAGCTGGCTCTAGCTCTTTACATGGCTCTGTACAGTGCAGGGTGTCGGCAACTGAAGCCCTCAGATGCTGGCCATCGCCACAAGAGTGCCGATGATTATCCTCTTCACCAAAGCCACTGGCGCACTCGTCTCGCTCGGGTTCAGAATGTGGACCATCTTGGCCGCAGTCTTCTGAAGGCAGCTCGCAAGGTGTTAACTCGTTGGTTTCGCATGAAGACACGTCGTCTCTTCCTTTCTCACTCTGGCTGATACGAAGTTTGGAATTGGCTTTTATTAACTGCTCTTCTTGATCAGCAACAGCTGTAGCGAGACCAGAGCTCAGTTTCTGTGATTTTTTGTAAATCGCCGGTGTGGGGCGAGAAAGGTGAATCACTATATTGTCAGAAGGGACCGGTTTATCGTTCTGGATATCTTTAGCCAACTCAACTTTCTCCAAGTTGTTAACTTTTTCCTCAGGAATGTTGTTATAGACAGATTCAGCGTCTGGCTTTGCCGCAGCGTTGTCTGTGATAGACTCGAATTCTTCTGGGTCTTCTGAGTTATTTCTTACCGCAGATGACATCCTAAGAGCCCCGTCAGAGGCCATTGTTGCTGTTGTGTCTGAGCATTCAGTAGGCTCGCTGGTGGGCGTTTCTTGTGTTTGCGCTACTTTGGGGGGTTCGGCAAATACATTTCTAGGTAATCGCTCTCCATCAGCAGCAGACAAATCAGAGTTGTACGAAGCTCCACGCTGGGAAGAACGAAGCATGCACGACAGAGGAGCCGAAGCCGTGCCTGTGCTCGTGCCGCCGCAGCATCCCTCCTCGTCACTGATTGCACCCCCAGCTCCGCTTCCATCTGAAGGCCTGTCCACAGTCTCTATCAGCCCTGACCGCTCCATCTTGCTGACAATCGTCTGCCCTTCCACGCCAAGACTTAGAAGGGCACTGGTCAGTTTGCCGACTGTAGCTTCAGGTCCAAAAGTTTCGCATAGTGCATCGAGGAAGAAGGTAGTGGATCTTCCTTTGCCGGACTCTGCTGCGTTCTGCAACATACGTTGCTTTCCTAGACCGAACCCTACACAGAAGAAGAGTCAGAACATAAATTAATCTTTGAAACACGAGGGGTACGATGTCTCCGTAGCGTTGTTTACACACACACACCACTCTCTTTATTAAGGTAGTATATTGTGTCAAGACGTGTCACGAATTTTCACTCTCCACTGGTTTTCCTCCGTGCATGTTTGAGCTTCTTCTTACATTTACACACATCTGCCCTTTATTGGTTACGGAAGACTCGCTTCATTATTATTTGTATTGAGTACAACCACATTAAACGGGTGAGTGGGAGGCTGTGAAACTGAGGAGACTGAATAGAGGGAGAGTGAGGCGTGGAGTTGTGAGCCGTTAATCAACTGTTTTCAGTGAATAGAGATGCTTTATTAAAGTCGCCTAACTGAAGCGACGCCCAGTTTGGGTGCGGCAAATTTGTGGAGTGAAACGTCAAGAACTGGCAACTCTCGCCGTAGTCATATTTACTCTGACTTGGCAAAATTCAGTAGTATAACCGACAGAAATTTCTGGCTGAAGAACACAAAATTTCATATGTTTTGTTTGATGTATAACGCAAGTAACATAAGCTTTCCGATTATAACCAGCAGCCCAGGTCTTGTAGACGAGGAAGTGCGTGTGTGTGTGGGTAGCTTGAGTGGTGTAGGTGTTTGGCGTAGAAAGGATAATGATGGTCACGAACCCACGGCGTCCGCCAGACTCCGCCAGTCGTCGAGCTGCTCCAGGTGAGGCGCGATCCCTCTCGTGCTGTCCAGGTGAGTGGCGCTTGAGTAAGGCCGCACGGTGTTCGTCGACATTGCCACACCAGTATGTCGCCGCGTATAAGCCGCGCGGCTGGGCGAAGCGGCGGTGTTATTACACTGTATCTCCCAGGGATCTGCAAAGGGCAAGGTCACAGGTCAGGCGCACACCGTGCACAATAGATACTACTGCACTGGTTATGACTCGCTCTAGGACAGGTGCACGATTAAAGCTAAGTCCGATTAAAGCTAATGGGCTCTGCCATGTTGATTTTATAAGGCACGCGTGTGTTGTGCAAGAAATAAGTGAAAAATATCTCCATGGTAGTTCTTTATTTTATCTACCTTTGATATCATTTATAAAACTAACTAGCACACTTATGTCTAATGTACAAATCATTCATCTTTCATATTTCAAAACTTTGCGACTTGATCACACAAACGAAACACAGAAGCCTATTTTTAAAAAAACTCACTGAGCAAAAGATAAAGTTCTTCATATCCTTTATGCTGCAGCGCTTTTTCAAAGGTCTTCCACCAGGGCTTGTCTGTTCGTGTCAATTTTCGAAGCATCAGAGAAACTGCTTTGAAGTCATTGTCTTGTTTTGCGGCATTCTGCACTAATTCCTAAAAGAAAAGGTCGAATGGACACCAAGGAGTATCACCAAGGGTTATCAACACTATACAAACCAATGACAATAATGACAAAACTTCATTCATAACTATACTCCACCAGAGGTAGTCATTACAGTACAGTTCCCTAGAAGAAAGTCAGTCACACGCCACACAATCTAAAACCTCCATCCCTTACACACAAGTTCTGTACAGCACAAATTTATATCTTAACCTTAAAGTTCATAAATAAAACACTGTTGCTCCCTCTCTGTGTGATGCTCAGACTATATTTGATGGTAAATATGGAGGTGTGTCTTTGATAAAGCTATTTGCGCTACCAGAATACAGGTAGATAAACGGAAAGGGTGACAGCCATGGGCTGACATCTACTATTTTGCCCATCATGCTACCTGTAAGGGCCCCATTGCATACAGAAACAATAAGTTTCACCGCTTATATAGCCGTTACATTTGTCAGATACTTACCACATGAGAAGGATCCATGTTAAGATAGTTTACAATATCCGGCGAAAGAGTATTGCAAAATTCACCATTGTATTTTGTTAGTAAATCACCTTTCACTTTGCGTTTGTCCTCATTGTCAAGCTGAAAAAGGAATTAACGGTCATATAATATTTAAAAAAATTCTCTCATTCGTTTTTAATTGGCAGCATTTACAGGTAATCCTCGACTTACGACGTTGATCCGTTCTTCGCGGCGTCGTAAACCGAATTTCGACATAAGTCGGATCATACGTTCATACAGTACTGCAAACACCATAATAACAGTACAGTACTGCAAACACTTAGCCTATCCAAACACCTATCCTTACACAGTACCCTACATAATTATCAATAAACATAAGTACAGTAAAATAGTGTGCAGTACAGTGTGTACAATGTACGTTTAATAATGAAATACTGTACTGTGAGTGCTACACCTCGTAAGTCGGAATGAGCGTCGTATAAAGCGTCGTAATCACGAAACGACGTAACTCGATACCGTCGTAACCCGAGGACTACCTGTATTGGTAGAAGCAGTAAATTTTTGACAGTTTTTTTTCTTCACGTTTAATGTACTAATGTACTCATGCATGATGTGAAGTGACAACTGGTATTTCTCTTTGCCCGTCGATTCCTTCTACCTTCTAGCTCGTTGACCGGTCGTGACCGTTGATGTCAGACTGCTTATAATTATAACTGGCCTCGAACGAATTAGGCTGGCATGGCGTCATTACTGAGCTGCCACTTTCTCTTTGAGTATTTAGTCTACCATGAGTGTACATCGGTGCACTGCTTCCTTGTGTTATAAACTTGATCATACAAAGGCGACTTAGAAATTCCAGCGACTTAAAAGCAACCTTTCTTCTCATTATGAGCTGTTCGTATAGCTATTACCACCCCGGCCATCACTTACTGGAGGTCGAAGTAAAGGTCATAAAAGAATAAATTTGCCTTCTTTTAGCACAAAATGTGTGTACCTGTGACGTGTATAGGCCACAAGGAATGTGCCTGGGGGCAGAGAAAGTAGAAACAGAAAAAGTATACTTGAGAGGTCAGACTGCAGCAGTGACAACATGTGAGTGACCTCCAGTTCAAAATGCCATGAAATCAGGCAAAAAATTCTTCAGATTTGCGGAGGTGATGTTATGTTACGGTTTCTGAATCGAAGGAGATCCTTGCTGTGGTAATATGGTAATTGCTCTTTAAGAGTAAAATCGATCTTTTTCTTAAATTATGGTTACCACTATATAGTCTGCTTTGTATTCGATCTAGTCTACTATTGTGACTAATGGAGTACTACTGGCATCATTCTCGCCATTATGCTGTTGCTGCTTACTATATAAATGTAGCACATTAAAGGTGCTTGTGAAATGGTTTCGCTTTCGAGGGGTTTGTGCCTGAACAACTCGATTTTACACGAAATCCTTCTATTCTTGATGGATAATCGTATTTCTGTCAGTCGTGTGAGACATTCCGACAATAAAAAAGTTGTAAGCTTTAAGTATACACGAGTGAAGTATTCGTAAGAATGGTTTAGTAACAACAACACAATGTCATTCTGTCAGAGTCTCTGTAATGTATACTAATGTACATGGAGGCAAAATCTACTCGGCGAAAGAAGTTTACGCGCACTCACCGCCTGGAACTGGGCAAGCGTTTGAGGAACTGGAGGCATGGCTGGGAGCTGCTTTGTCGTCGTCCTCCTCACCTCACGTGTTCTCGTGCACAACAACCCACGGGAAGCGCAGTACTATTAATATAGGCTCCTCCGCCCATCAACATAAGATTAGCTGTGTGAAAGGTTTGGAGTGGCTACATGTTTATCAGGGGGGATTTCCAGTGCTTAATATAGATACAGCTGTGTTATGCGTGTTCAGCCTAAGATCGAGACCTCTCTTTCTTTACACATATTAGAGAGAGAGAGATGGTGGGTGGGTGGGATAATAAAATGATATAGACGGGATCACTGCCTCCAAATCTGGTTTTAAATGCCATGACTGAAGCTCTAGATATGAGTTATCTCTATCTTTGTGACGTAATTAAAAACAGAAAGGGCTTCTGAGTGGATCAATAAGCTATACGCCTGTGAATGACAAGCGATGGTGGCGGCATGCCAGCTACAGCAATAGCTTGATCGAGGTATGTAAAACAACTGTAGCTACAGCAATGATCGACGATGTTTCAGTTTTTTTAAACAAAAACAATAAACAACAGAAATCATGGATTTGACACAGACCCTCTTGGGCAAGTCTTTGGATACGAGAAGGTCACGGGACGACTGTACGTGCATGATATCCTCCTGCTCTAATTAGTCCAAATTAGCGCCCTCGGCCTTTAGAAGTCCTAGTAATCCTAGACTAGTAAACAAAATCAAAATTAAACGCTATAAGCGTATCACTTTAGGTCTATAAATTCTGCATCTATTCAATACTATTTGCTGCTTAATTTCAACACCTAGCGTCAAACGTACACTTTGCATGTCAAATATTCAGTATCATTTAGGAAGATTGTTTCATTTTTCAGTTTTATGTGATTTTTCCTCTCCTCTACTCTTTTGTCTCATTGATAAAGCTATGTATTAAGGGAAATCTTAGCATGACGATAAGAAACACCATGAACATAGATAAACCTCTTTTAAGCATGTCAGATAATAGTAATACTTAATTAATGGATACTGAACTCTTGGTTCAGCAGTGTACAATGCAAATAATACAAAAATGTCTCACTGCAAAATAAAAATTTCCCAAACTTGTATGTCTGACATAAAGAAATTTTGGGCAAAGGGAGGGGTAGGCAGATGGCTGAGTTTTGCACTGATGGTAGAGAAGAGAAATGCAGGCAATGTGCATGAATGAGTGCATAGCAAGCTTATTTTTTGTCAGATGTGACTAAAATAATTAGTACAGTTGTATGAAATGCTTTCAGCTAGTGCAGAAAGAATTTCAGCTCAACAAGAAATGGAATTAGTGTTTAAAATGTTTTATAAATATTTTTGCATTATCATTCATGACTTCTTTCATTTGATGATAACCAATCAGTTCCAAAAATAATTGTACAAACACATTTTTTTAAAAGTCTTTAATTGTGTTACCAATATCAATTTTACTCTACTCATGGCACACATTTAACACAATTTTCATTTGACTAAATCCATGATCAGTTGAGCAGCAGAGGCCCAGAGATATGAAATATGCACCTGATTCAATTACAGTACAGCACCCTCTGATCAGCTTGTGATATGAAGCATGCAAATAAAGTATCCATAGCCAGACTGGTCAGTTTTTATGGATCATACTTATGAGGCTACATGTAGTCCATAGCCATTCATGGGCTATTATGTAGACCACTTCAGGTGCATTCACCTCCCAGAGTTTTTATTAGCTATTTTGGGAGGTCTGTCACTTCTTCATATCTGAGGGGATCTAAAAGCTCAGCCATTCATGGACAGCAAGACTTTTCTCTACCATTGTGATTTAAAACTCTACCCTTAATCCTCAAAATACATTACACATCATATCATTTAAGATATATATATACACACACATATATATAATTATATTACTACTTAGTTTTCATCAATAAAAAAAGATTATATGTGTGTGTAGTTGTTGTGTAAATGCATGTTAGTCTATGCATGTTAGTGCATTTGATATCTCCCCTTAAAAAGGTGTGTGCTTGTGCACCTTCATGTATAAGTTAATTAAAAACAAAATAAAGTCCCAGCTTTGGTGCTGTGGTAAGGTGCTATATATATACATTAAAAGGACAAAGGAACACTTCTGACCCTGGTTACATCTTATCTCCATGCCCCTTTGTGCAAATCACTGAGTGCTATGTGATTTTTTGTTTCTCATAAATTAGCCCATTGTAGGCTAGAAAGTTGATTACCAGCACAAATATTGTAGTATTTCCAAGTTGCTTCGAACAAATTGAGCCTCTTGTGGTAATCTTAGTTTTAAAATAACTTTAAACAACTTTCATTTCATGGCAAAGATTTTCTTAGTTACAAAAAACTAATACACCACCTATAGATCTGGAAACTTGCGTACAACATAAATATTAATGAAATGAGCATAAATATAATTTTAAAGCACATATGTTTACATATTCCATGAAAACAGGAAGAATATAGTTTTAACCAGTGAATCCCTACATTAGAATAAGATGATTCTGATGAGGATAAAGCCTGTAAAGATAAGTTACCATCACAAAAAAAGTCACATGCAACTACCATTTTTGCAGCTCTTAAAAGTGTGCACTTAACAAAAGTCTAATTTTTGCACAACTGATAACACATCAAACAAAGTAATCTTTTTCTGCATTTTGAGTTTTACAATAAAAGCATCATGACTAGCCGCATGACTTCAGACTCATAACTAATTTTCATGACTAAAAGTTTTCCTATCACATTAAAAGCCAAATCAAACCATAACAGCAATATCAATCCCCCACAAATCATATTCATTTACATCGCATTTCCTCCACAACCATCATAAAGCTTTTATATTGCCATGTTTCTTGCTTTGACATTTTGATTACATTTGCTGTTCTTTCCAGTTTGCTTAACATTTAATTTTCTAAAACTCAAATATTGCAAAACAATCTCTTTCCACACTTTGAAAACCTACATTGCCCTTTCACAATTACCTTGTTATTACATGAAACATATTATTACATGAAACATATGTAAAGGTCAAAACCTGGATATTTCTACAAATATTCCACAGCCAATTATTCACATGGAGCCTACATCTTTATTTTCATCCCGTTAAATCTAGCACATCTTTTAGAATGCATGAGAACCTTTTAAGTAAACCAGAAGGCTGCTGAGGCTGATCTTGTTGCCCTTCACATTGCTTATTTGTGAGAGGTACTGTGGGTGTCAGCCCTTCCTTCTCCGATTCTGTATCTATAGTGTCTTCTGTATTTGTCTCTTCATGCTGGCTTCTACTGTTCCCGCTATTACTGATCTGGTGACAAGGTGACTTAACAGTACTGCTAGATTTAGCATCTGTTGAGAAGGTAGTATCTTCATCACCATGCAACACTTGTTTCTCTGGGGCTTTTGGAATTAATCTTCTGTATTGTGTTAAGCTGACATCATTTGCACCACCCAAATCCATCTCTGTTACCTGTCCTGCGGCAGCTTCTGATTCACTCTCCACAATTTGCTTTGGTTTAGTCTGATGAAGATTGGAATTCCAAGGCAAAGTTTCTCCTTCTGTCACTAAATTCTGACCTGCAGAGATAAGACCGGTAGGACAGTCTCCAATGCCTTGTTGATATTCTTGTGGACGAAATCCTGTATCTGATCGTAACCTCTCAAAATTAGCTTCTGCTGGAGATGAAACACTGGGAAAGATTGTATCAAACTCCTGCTGTCTGTCCTCATCAGCTTCATATGTCTGTTCTTGTATCATGGGTAAATCCAGATTAACTCTGTTCTTTTTTCCGATGTTCAATATCGGTTTTTTACAGTTGTGAAGATTGACATTTATTGTGATATTGGAATTACTGTTTCCTGGTTGAGGAATACTGCCAGAGAGTTCAGCAGCTGAGGGTACATCGCTTGCAGGTTGTTGGGAATAATTTGAAGGAGCTGTTGATGAGTCCCTGCCATTTGTGAAGTCAGATGATGCAGATTCTGTTGCATGAAGAACTTCACATGGTCCATCCGTTTGTAAAAATGAGTTGTCACCATCTTCTTGGTCATCAGTTGGATGACTAGGGTTGCAGTACTTTTGTGGATAAGATTTGTCCTCTGCTTGATTCTCTGTATTCAGATTTTTAACGTCACCAGCATCAGGTTGACTAGCATTGTCGACTAAAGACTGCATCAAATCGCTCCCATCTAAAATATTAGGTGGTGTTCGTAATCTCTAAAATTGCCAGGCTCTGAATTTTGGCAAGAGGAATTTCCAATAGGAATTTCCATTTCTTGATTTACCTGTGAGGGCTGCGTTGTTCCAGGTGATGGCACAAGTCTGTGCAGATCTTCCTGCATGTGCCAACTACTAACTGACTCTTGGTTAGTCCTCGATACTATCCTATCAGTAGGATGAAATGCTGAAGATGGAAAATAATCATTAGCTGAAGATCCATTTATGGGCTCATGTGCAGAAAAATTATTTGTAGCTGTAGTACTGGGGCTGTGGGGAGAACAATTCAGAAAGAGACTTGTTTGTCTAGTGCCAGCACTTGCCCCACTTGCACTCTCAGTAACGTTAAATCCATGTGACTCCTCTCCCCTTGCCTCTCCTGCTTCACTTCCTTCTCGTTCATTGTTGACAATCAGCTGAGCTTCTTCCATAAATGACACAATGCGCCTGCCTTCAGTTTTCAATTGAAGCAAAGCCCGCACCATGCTGCCCACAGTTGCATTGCTTCTATATTTTTCAATGTAAGCATCAATAAGATGCTGATGAAAATCATTGTCATAAGAAGCAGAATATTTAACAGCTCGCTGTTCATCCATGTTAAAACCTAAAGAGGGACATAAAATGGAAAGGCAATGTCTAAATTTATGTTACAGAGTAAATGAACTATGTGACAGTCATTAGCTTTCATCACCCTATTGTTAAGATGGTAGGAAGAAAAACATTAATTTCTTGAAGTCTCTAATAAACTTGGTAAAATATAAACTGACAATTCATACTTAATATGAAATCTGACTGGAAATCAGCACAAACTGATCAAAAGCTATCTATAATACATACCAAGGACATCTGCAAGCTTTCTCCATGGACAGGACCTCAATACGTCAACTAAACCACTTGTCTTGCCGAGTGGCGTATCACATGAATAGGGGCGCTGGAAGCCTTCAGAAGACCTATCTGAATTTCTGAAGAACGATTCAGGAGAGGCAGCAGTTGCACCATGTTCTTCGAAGTCTCTCCATGGATCTGTGAGCAGAAAATTTTGATACCAATAACAAGAATGCAGCTGGCAATGTTCAGGATTAAAATGAGATAAAACTTTATGAAGTGAAGTGTATTTTAATTGATGCGCCTTTCCACCTTATGCATCAGCTCAAATTAAAAAATTGGAACTTCAAAGGATTCTATCTACTGAAATGCAAATAAATGGCCAAATTTTTAATATCTGCACACGCACACACACATGCGAAGAAAAAAAACTACTTAGATATAGAATGTATGCTGATGCTGGCAAAACCCAAATAATAACCATGCAGGAAACAAGTAAAATCTATAGCGATTCATTGTTTGTAATGTTCCAAAAAGAAAATACACACTAGGTTTTTAAATGAAACTGGAGAGGCTCAATCATAAATGTTTACTGAGATTGGTTAAAAATCTGATACAGTATCCCCAAGAACTCACTCAGAAAGCTGTACAGTTTATTATCTCCTTCCTCCAGCAAATACTTTTCTAGAGGTATCCACCATGGCTTGCACGTTCTGGACAGCCTCATGAGAAGATTCTGCATCACTATATTGTTACTTTTGTTTTGCATGTCTCTCTCAATTTGTTCCTGTATTATAAATTTTAAAAAAGCAGTAAAATTTAAAACTAAATTAAAATTTAAACGAATAAGATGAAGTGTCATGTGTCTCAGACATCTATACTTTACAGATCCCAAGAAGTTCTGAACAGATCCTCAGAAATGTAAAATGCATTAGATGGTACTCTTTCAAATGTAAACTTCATTAAGCAGGATAATCGCAAACCATGGCAGTGTGCTATTCATTTTAAACAGATCATAAGGTATTCTACCAAATTATAAAGTAATATTTCTATATAGAAAGTCAGAGGATTACATGCTGGGCTTAGTAAAGTTTCTTGGATCTTGACAACTATATATTTTATTTAAATTCGTGTAAATAGTTTTTTTTATCTAGTATAAAGTACAAAAAAGCTAATGTCCCATATAGCATCTTGCATACCATAATTTTAGAGGTTAGGGTATCAGATAAATGCACATTTCAATTATGGCCAACATGGTCATTGTTAAGTTTTATTTGTTCTTTTATTTCAGTATTTGAACACATGCAGTTCAGAGTTCTATTGAGTTAGTTTATTCCTTGCTGCTCCTTTGAGGAGCATAGGGCCGCATACTATTACTGACAGCTATGGCATAATCTCCCTTACCATATCGTTCCTATGAAGAACTTCAGCTAGATGTTCCAAAACATTGCTTGCTTGAATTCTAACAAAAGCTGAAAAGTGTGCCTGAAGGAATTTCCATTTAACTCTGCCTTGTTCCAGTACATCCAGCTGGAAGAAAGAAATCAGAGTATAGAAACTGTGACTGTGTACACTACGCAGAATTGAAACAGAGAAAATCTATAGCCTGTTCAATAAGAATCAATAAGAATGGGAGTGGGCACTGCATTTACAACATTCACTTTTCCATCTCATATGTCATCAGACACTGCAAGAAAGTTCATATAAATAGGTTACTTGCCTGCCTACCAGTTGCAATAATATGTATAGCTTCTCAGAATTTCAACTATTTATGAATGGTCCAGTACAAGTTGGTTTTATACATATCGCTGCTTTCTAGCTTATGCAAAAGCTGACTAGTTGCAGGTGTAAACCTATTTCAAATGTACAGTATAATATATTGTGTCGGACATATAAATTACATTAATAACTAATATATAAGTACGTATCACAAACCGAAAGTAGAAGTTCGAAATGGCTATCAGCACAGATATATGTTTCTACCAACTAAAGTTTTTTTTCTATAATGAAAATGATCGTGTGATTTTCTTCTTAAAATCTTTTAACAATAAAAAACTATGGGTTTTTCGGTTGTTAAAAACAGAATAAAAACAAAAATCCCACCCTAGAAAGCAAGGATATGGCATACAATAACCGGGAGTGTCTGGTCGAATACAAATATATACTGCTACTACTTTGAATGATTGAATTACTATTTCTTTAGCTGATACTAGATTAAAATGTGTCAGGTAAACATTAAAATGCGACAGCGATCATTAATTAACAAAATTAGTTGGCAGGATGTGAAGTCAATCGACACAATGACAGGTACTACGACGGTGGATTTCGAGGTTGTTACTATAATGATGGGCATTGACTGTTGTAGTATTGAAAGCTTTTTTTTTTAACGACTTACCTTGCGAAATTGTTCCTTTGTAATTCCCATCTTCGTTGTTCTTTATAAATGCGCAAACAATGACTGTTTAATCAGAGATCAAACCCACTATATGCAGCCACTGTCTACTGTCTCGTTTCAGGGGAGAGCATAACATCTAGACGTTAGGGAGAGTGACAACTGTGGTAGATAATGAGATGCAAGAACAGGGGAGGGGCGTGCAACGAAGACTCCGCCCACAGCCTAGACACTTTTTAAAAAAAAATTCATTATAAAAAATACTTTATCTGCACTGCTACCCTTACACCGGCTTATAAACTTTTTTTTTCAGAGGCATTCTGTGGGCAGCCCCATGAACATTTTTTTTTTAAAGACTTCTATATAATATATATGTATATTAAATCCGTTATAAATCTGGAATCGTGGTATGGAAAAACAAGCGTTCGCAGCCTGGATTATTGCTTTTCAAACGAATCGTGCACGCCACTTGACTTTTATCGTGCGTAACATTCCATGGACACCAATGTTGCATGTTAGCTACGTCGATCCGTCCGTGCATGTATGTTAGATCGAATGTGTCTGTGCGTGCGTTTTGTTTTGTAAAGCGCATGAGCTTGACCAAAGGGCCAGGATATGGCGCTATACAAGTTCACTTTATTATTATTATGCAGTATAAAGGCTATAGTGTATTCATAAAGTAAATGAGCAACGATAAACACTGACGTGTAGTGGTACCTATATATATCATCTGCTGTCTCTGACTGAAGTCTATGCCAGACGCATACACACGCACATAAAAACATACACTAAATGAGGTAAGCATATAACTGTGTTTATTGAAACTGATAAAGTAGAGCAATAAAAACTTGAATTCCTTTCTCCATTTCAGTGAAAATATTGCATAATTTTTTTAAAATCCACACATTGCCCTAACCCCCCCCCCAAAAAAAAAGCTTACACCAGAAGAAAAAGTATTGAATTGATCATGATCGATATGGGCCAATGGCTCCTTATGATTTCCCAAACTCTCCAATTATAAAGAAGCAGAGCCAAGGGTTAAGATGTTATACAGTAAATTACTAATCAAGGTAGTACAAATGCCTTCTCATTCACCCCTCCTATTCACAATGACAGATTGCACCATAAAAGTTTTCACAAAATCAGTGTGAATGAATTATAAAAATAATTTAAAATTCATAAAATCTCATGAGATGCAGCTTTATCATAATTGCACTTGCTGATGCTGGAAGCCAAACACTGAAAAGCAGGGACAAGCCGAATGTTTTTGGTGATATGGTAGAGCAAAGGAGACTGCATGCCATATGTCACCATTAGTTAAAACACTCATTTTGTAGAAGACCAATCATGTGAAATTAAATTTATATTTATAAAAAAATCAATGCTAAAAAGTTTGATTAGAATATTATTAAATTTGATAGTCCATATTAAATAAGAAATGCTCTAATAAGCATCTTGTTTACACTAAAATAGTAAAAGACAAAATTGGAGAGCACCATCCATTGAATCACCTGGTGGGAAGACCCAAATAAAATGGCTGTGTGCATCACCTCATCAGGTGGAGGGAGATGAGGGCAAGAATGAGTATCTGAGCCAAAATATATGTGACAGATTTAAAAACTAATGTAAATGAAGTAGTGCAGGGGTGGTGGGCAAACTACTGTTCCCAGACCAGATGTGGCCCCTAGACGTCTTTGGACTGACCCGTCTGCCAAAATGTGAAGTGCACTAGTTTTCATTTTTTTAATTCAGCCTAGGTTAATTTGATTGAAATTTAATTTTATTAAATACAACATCATTAGAAATCGGCAGTCTGTAACACTCTAACACAGATAAAGTTCTAAGATAACAAATAAACAGTTGGCATGTTAGAGAGTCATTGGAGGGTGGGTGGCTTTCAAAGGAAAGGCTAAAGTTTAGTTGTGAGGGATTTCAAACATCTTTACATAATAAATTCAGTAAGTGAACACCATCATGTACTCATTTGTTGTAATTCCATTATCACTAGGTTTTTTGTATAGTCACCTAACGTGGGTGTTTTGGTATTTTACCAGCCCACAACATAGCTTAGAATTTTGAGACCAGCCAACAAAAAGAAAACTTTTCCCAACCCTGAGTAGTGAATCACCTTATACTAATTTTAAATGCTGTATCACTCACAGATCGCATGGATAGTCTCGTGCACACTTGTTCAGCATAGCAGCAATTTAATCTTATCTATGCTTCACCACTGGTTGTAACAGAATGTTTTCTCTAAATAAAATTTTCTCCTGGAAAGACAAACACTTGTCTCTCCCCTCTATGTCACTTGAGTGTCGTTGCTCATATTTTTATACCTATCATGCTGCCAATCACAATGTTTCAAACTAATGGATAAACAAATATTGTTTGGTCTGAACTTTGAATAAATTAAAAGAGAGAAGAGAAAGAGATCTGAGTAAACAACAACAATTCTTAGCATATTACATTTGACAAAGCTTTACATATAAACCACATACTCTTATGTCAACACCTGAACGTCTTATAAAAGTGAATGCTGATACAGATAGTGGCAAAATAAGGAGTCATATTGCATTTTCATTTGAATGACCACATGTATGGTCATCAGTCACATTTCAACTATATTTTGGCTTCCAGAGTATTAAAGGCCCATAGAAGTCCAGAATATTTACCCCAAATAACATATGTAGTTTCAAATACAATTTCTGTCTATGCAATATTACCATTATATATATACACAAAAAAAAAACATAATTTGACACAATAAGAAGTCCATGCCAATACTGGAACTAGAAGCATTTACCACTCACCACTGGCTCAGTAGCTCTGAGCAGTTTCATGATCAGCTGAAACTTTCAACTCCCAGAGAAATGAATACGCTGAAAATCCAACCTCAAAGTAGTCATTTTACAGCAGTTCATGTCGCTGGGAGTCTTAAAATCTCAAATGTTCATGAAATTTGCAGCAAGAGCAAAATAGCCCACCAACCCCTCCCCCCAAAAAAAACTGCAAAAAAAGTCTCAAAGAACTTAAAAAAAAGCATAGAACAAAGAACAAAGTCAACGACATACTGTTTCATGAGCAGATGAGTGTTACAAAGTTCCAAAGAGGTGAATTTCCCATAAACTTTTATCTGTGTACATAATGTGAACTGTTGTGGACATTTCCTTCTCATAACACTGAAATGCAATCATATTTTAAAGCCACTGTTGGTTGGCTTCTATGCATGGAAGCAGGGATCATTTTAGTTGCACAATATAAGAAAGAGATTTGTGCAGGAGTCCCTAAAATAACTATAGAAAATAAAAAATCATTTACATGTTGAGTCCTACTGAAGGATCATTCTCACTTGATTGGTTTAGCAAAACTTAATTTTATATTCCTTCATGCAAGGTCACTAAACTGAATTTTCAGGCACTGTTAAGCCAGTGCACCTGAGCTAGAACGTCACCAGTACTCAAACATGTACACAGTTATGTTCATGGCATTTCACAGCTAAGGAACTTTCTGCATTCACTGTCCATGGATATGTATATGTAGTAAATAATCCAAATATTAATTAGTCCATAAAAACATAGTTCTGTAGCTGTAGCATCAGTAAACTGTAAAAGGTTTACATTGTCTACAGCATGGACATAAAAGGTAAAGTCCAGTCATATGTCCATTCAGTGGACTCGGCTTTGTAGTTAGGTAATGACATGATAGTAATAATAAGTGGGAATTTATAAAGTGCAATATCTCTGCCGAAGGCCAACTTACTGCACTGATATTTTCCATCAAGCTATTCAAGCCTGCTTGTTTAGGAAAAAATTTCCTTATATTTGTGTTTCTTCAACCAGATCCCAAGAAGTGCAATCAGATTTGCACGTTGATAGTCTCGTGACCAGCAACAATCATCACAGATTCGCAGCAGTTGATAGCCACATTGACTGTTGAAATCTTGGGTGTTTCTCCTAAGTAAGACATGCTAGCAGCATCCTGCGACATGGGTTGTGACCTTAGTGGCTCATGATTGCTTGGTACTTCTGTTACATCATTCAAGGGTGTAGATTTGGATAAAAATTGTTTCTGCTTTCTATTTCTCCTTCTTTTCTGCTTTCGATTTCTTCTTCTTTTCTGCTTTAAGCATTGGAATTTATGGCGGCATTCTTGGTTCTGAATGCTGAAGCATCCATGAGCTTCAACCACAACAAGTGGGCAGTACTGGATAATTCCAGGAGCTGAAATACCAGGATGACTGAAGGTTGCATATTTCTGCCTTCTTCTTTTATTTGGTTGTGTTGCTACACTGGGTAGTTTCGTATGCCTTAGGTTGATATTTCCATTATTAAGAATTATTACCAACCCAGATCTCTGGATATGAACTGCAGGTGCTTGAGGATTACCTGGTTCATTCTCTGCATTTGCTGAAGCTGGGCCTTCTTCAAACATGCTGGTGGCTGGGAGTTTGTCCAAAAAGCTTAAACAGATGATGTTATCTTATGAGACTAGGAAGGCAAACATCAAATATTAGGGAAAGGACGGTTGGGCATGTACCGTACTAATCACACGGAAATGTTATGTTTATCTATATATGATCGAAGTGCATGTTACCCACTCCTAGCTGCTACTGGGACGTGTATTTTTCTTCTGCGGAAATATAAGTATGCTATAGTCTGTTGTGATTACTGATTGCTTTGATTATACATATTATAAAAGAACAAGCTATAAACGGGGTTTTCTTTACCTGCTTTCGTTTTCTTCCCTCGTAGTTCTACAAACTACATATCATGTTTACATGCAGATCTTCGAAAATAAGACGTCTAATATTGACGATGGATCATCGAAAACTTGCCTCCTACTAACGAAAACAAAAAACCTCTTACTTTTTCGAAGGTCATCTATTTTTTCCTGCTTCCATATGTTAGTTCTTAATCTTTGTTCACATCGATCGTTTTACACACTTACCTCAGGCCACCTTCGAAGACTGTATCTTGCTCCGCCCCTCTCCCTTACAAAGTCTAATGTAAACTGCCAATCAAAATGTCCCAGCCATGTCACATGCTCTTTAGCAGGGAGAACCGCGAGCTTATCTTCGAATTCAGATACATGTACACGCAGAGGCGGCGTTAGGCAACGTTCAGCCGGGGTAATGGAGTACATGTATAATATCCTATTGGATGCTGGAAGCACTGATTTATATACAGTTAGATAGGTTGGTTTCGCGAAATAACGAATGATTTAGTGTTTTAATTGTTCGTTACTTTCCCACTGTTTGTGACAGTAGTGGTTTTTCTTGAAGCGAAATAATATGGTGACGATAGCTTGTTACTATTGTCGGTCCGTGAAGGTTCAATAATTTGATTAATTAGAACTTAGAAGTGTCTTTCTGAACGTCAATTTTTTTGTTAATAGCAATATGTCAATAAAGATGACTTCGGGCTAAAGCCGGGGCCCCTTCGAGAGGGGCCTCATTTGCACCCCCTAACGCCGCCACTGTGTACACGTCTATATGGGGGAGTTCCCCGTGGTGTTGTTATTAAAGCACTCGATCGCTTGTCACTTCTGCAGAGAGGCCATGGGTTCAGATCTTGTCTGGGGACACGCTCTATAAGTAACACTTCTTTGAAGGGATGACCTTCGGGGAGTTTCTTTGAGTACTCCACTTTCCTTCCCACGATCTGTATCTCCCCACACTTCTATATCACTGTATAGGTGGCTACCGCGTTTTATATCCATTCATTCGTTTTGTGTTCCTTGCAAGAGATTCTCCATTTAGTTTCAAATTTTCTGGATTCTAGCTTCTGTCTCAACAAGGTCCACGTACATTTCACAACCGTGCAGACCGATGGAAGCTACTCTAGGAACTTAATTATTTGTATAATTTGAGTTTGCTGGTGTATAGTACTCACAAAAATACCAATATATTTTTAGTAGTATCACACACTTTTGTTGAACTTGGAATTGTTTGAATGTTATTAGCAGACTTTATTTTACCCTATGAGATAAATGTCACTTCTGGCCAAACTTTCATGCTACGGGAAAAAGTTTCGGAGCAGAAGAAGAAAAGATGGAGTTTCCACATTTAAAAAAAAAAAAAAAAAAATCTTATCTAGGCCTAGATGGCAGAGGGCATCCGAAGTAGCTCACTTATGTGTGTAATATTAATTATCTCGTCACAATCATCGTCAAATAAAGATTTTTGGTCAGCTAAGAAATGTTTGTCAACTTGCAGAGTGTCAGAACAAATAATATTCCCCCCCCCCCACCTCAAGTACATTTATAAAAATCTCCCTATATACATGGCCACTAATCCCGCTCTAGTGGCAAACTGTATCTACTTTTTCTGTCTCATATTCTGTTCAGAATACTGGCCATCGCTGTGGTATGTAATTTTATGTAAGCGTATTATTATACTACATTTAGTTCTGAATGTTATGAAACAAATGCTGCAGTTTAAATTTGAAATTCACAGTACCGAGTGATGGTCCTGATGGTCGGCCGTATTTTTTACTGTAGTGAAGTGGTCCGCGGTACGAAATACTTTGAGAACCACTGCGCTACACTACCGGGTGCTCATTTTACTTTATACATTTTAATCTGATATAATAGCAGGGGATCAATTCTCAGCTTAAATGTTTTTGATTTACACAAAATAATTATAGCATATAAGCACCCTCCAGAACAAACAGGATCAGAACGAACTGTATCACTCCGAAAGGCTGATGTCGAGATCAGTTGGACTCAACCCGAGTTGCTTAATTTTTTTTTTTCCAGCACTCACATATTCTCTATAAACGTATCGTTAATCTAAATGGACTGATAACCGAGATGAATTTGCTTGTTAGAGATTAAAAAACACAGTTATTTCCCTTACCATACAAACTGTTCTGTACAGTAGTTGCATGCGACTTACCCCCTACACACACACTCCTAAATCCTATCGACAAATGTTAATGGTTCTAAATATAAAATATTCTACCTTAACCTGTAATCTGGAGGTGAATCTCAAGTACCGTATTTTGTCTTTATATAACCGCTTATCCACAGTACTAAATATAAAATAAATTTCAAATCTTGTTGTGTTGTTCTCTTTCATATGTGCCCGCATACACGCACACACACAATATTATGCAAGTGCACACATTGAGTTCATTCAAACGGGTAAAACGAGGTAATTTGTGGTTTTCATCTCTACGAACATCTCACATATAAAACATTTCAAACAAAACATTTCGCACATAAAAACATTCATTTTTGTTACCCATGTTGTCGCAGCTCGATTTTTTTTCTACTTCAGTTGATGTGAGTCTGATATGACAAACTGAATAAAATGTTCATGAAACTTAAATTTTAACTGCCGTCGTGAAAAGTAATGGGACAATTACTTTGCATCATGTGTTCAATCTTGGGTATTTCAGTATGCTAGCTATGGTGATGATTACGAGGCCGGTCCAGTAGCCTTCCAACAACAACAACAACAACAACAACAACAACAACAATAACAACAAGGGACTTTTGTTTATCAGTTTAAAATTATTTTGCTGCGTTTTTAACTATACATTATGGATGAATCTCGCGATGTGAGTGGGGTTTGGGCGGATTGAGGGTTTGCTGTGTGCGTACAGTGTGAGAGGAACAATAAAGGAAGAGTGCGGCATTTATCAAAGAAGAATAGTTTTTCCTAAAAAATATCTAGAAAGGAGTTTGTTGAATAAACAACCTTCCTGCCCAAGATATTTTTTCAGCTGCAGCAACCGTTCAGTGTGTTCTGATTGCAAACATCTCCATCCAGCTTCATTACACTGGACATAAGAAGAAAAATTGGCTAGAACTTGTTTATGTCAGGCTTCTAGTATTGCCGACCTGTAGGCGCCAGAAAAATACTTGTCACTCCAAGCAGGAAATCCCAGGTGCCAGTGATGGTGTTATTGCGACAATGGTGATGGAGCTGCTATTAAAATACACAGCAACAGTGGCAGAGTGCGGTGGTGCACCGATCGACGATTCAGGAGCTTAGAAGCCATTGTTGACGATTATTACTGGCACGCTCGCTGATCGTCTTCCGCTGCCGATAAAAGACATTTGAAAGTAGTTCTGTTCCGCCCGCTTGCGCTGAGTAATCCAGGGTCGGCGTTGCGCGCGTGTCTAACACAAGAGCCGTGCACGCGCGAAAATAACCATTGGTAGTTGAGTACGCATGCGCACAGTTTGTCTTTGGGATGCCGGCGATTGGCGCCTAGCGGCGGAGTGTCGTCTGCTGGACCTGAACTGAGCCGGTGCTATCAGCTAGGACACGGTGCTTGTGAGATGCATCCTGTTAGCTGCACAACTGGAGCGGCCTAGGCACTTTCATTCCGGGAAATCATAACAATAATTTTTTTAATTGTTGTTTTATAGTAAAGCAACTTGTCCACGGCGAAACATTTCTACCCTGCGTCGGGCAGATAATGTCTGAAGCGATGGAGTTGGACTGGAACCCAAATCCTTCCAAATGGAGCTTGATCCAGCTGGCCTTAGTCTGCCTGTATACCGTTGGCTACAGCGGATTTAGCAGTTTTCCATACTATGTCTTCACTCACACAGGTAAGCCTCAGGTTAATTTCAACTGTTATTACTAGGACTGAAACATAGTGCACGAAGGGCATTTGCCTAGCATGCAGGAGAAACTGTCAGTCATGCTTCTGGTATTCCGGTGAAAACGCTAGTCGATAAAAGAGCCTCTCCTTCCAGACAGGAAAAACACGATCCATCCACCACAGACTGTGTGGGCCTGCGACTCAGACAGTCGCTTTAATGAATCGTGCGTCTTGACTGCTTGGGTGCGATCAAAACTCATCTCCTAAAAGGAAGGGAACAGTGGTGCGAATCCTGGCATCTCTTGCCAGCGCATGGACACCAGTCGCCGGAAATGACGCGGCAAAGTTTACCGTGGATAAAAGAGTATGTCCCAGTGGTGGTCAAAGGCCGAGTAGAATGACTTGAACGAATAAGATAGATTTTAATCACCATGAACAGAATTTTAAAGAATACGGCCCTTGATTTCTTGTTCAGAATTGCTATCATAATCATTATGCCGAACCACATCAGCTCTCCAAACTGCGGTAAAGTGTTTGTGCTGCGAAGACGGACTTGGGTTTGATTGTAGAACACCATAGAACACATTAAAGGCATTCTAGAACAGTGACATATTGCCAGTTATGTTTCACAGTATTACATAGGCTCGTTACTTGTCATTGGTTTATTCGATCCATATCTTAATATATTTCGATTTCATCTTACCTCATCTATCACAGTTTCAATTTAATGGCACATAATTAGTCATTGAATATCATGCCACAACCGGAAATAATCTCTTTGCTGGGGACTCTGAAATAATAGTATATCCACATTTTCGGAAGCAAATGTGTTTGCGGAAAAAGAATATCCTGCATCCCCGAGCTGCATATGGTACGGGGTCTGTGTAAAGACAGGGCTAAAGATCCCTGATCGGGGGATCCACGAATCGGTCTCACGAACAAGGGCACACAGTTGATTTTGTTTAAACAGCACTGAAGGAATCGGTACGACTGGAAATGAGTTAGGTTCGCTAGTTGGATAACTGTTGGATGAACTGTGGGTCCTTTATACAAGGACATAATACATGCAGATGTTGTGAGTAGATCGTCACCTTTTAATTTTTCAATACCCGAAGTTTGCAGTGAGTCTATTGCGCATTGTCTTGCAAGCTTATTGTCTTGTCAGTTTCGAAAGATTTCTTTGGTGAATGCGACAGAAAGGAAGAGCGAGTGACATCTGTCGAGACCAGCATCACTGGCTGCTGACATTAGTTAGTACACTTTGGTACAATTTATCTGTATTTATTGTTGTGACGATTACAAGACTGCGTGACGCCAAGAAAGTAGAGCATTAAATCATGTAAAACTGCGAAATGAAGACGGTGACCATCAGATTCAACTTTTGATGCTTTTAAGAGATGATTGAGAAAGGAAATGGCAAAAGGGTTAACTTGAATGAGAGGAGTAATGAGAGTTATTGAATGAGTTATTGAATGAGCAGGATAATAATATAAAAACATTAATAAAACTGGTAAATTTATAGATAACGAAATTATTCCAGCCCCTACCATCCCGACATCGAAGCAAACCAAAACAACAAGAACCGGATTTAAAAAAATCTCGCTGTCCTAAAAGTCGTTGTGCATTAAATAAATTCCACGTTTTTGGTTTTTGTTGGGTCACGTCTGTTTATATAAATTTCGGTCCTTGGATAAACCTATGGTCGGGATTTTAAAATGCGGCGCCTGTCATAGCTAAGGAATACTTTATGTTAAATGAAATAGACCGTATTAGTGGATGGTCCTGGAGGCGTTTATTTTGACGTTTAGCAATAAAATGATAATAAGTAAAAAAATAAACAAAAGATTTAAAGAATAATGACTACTCTGTGAACGTATGTAAGTGTTCCCCATATGTTTATTAAGCTTATATATATATATACAATGCATAATATATATATAGTGTAAACACATGTGTGTGTGTAAATAGCACTAGGACATTGGAAACAAATACTTATTTGAATGTGTGGGCACAAGTTGCCCTTGTACACTTGTACCTGCTTATAAGATTTAATTAGAATCTTCATTTCAAACTTTTTTGTCGTAAAATATTTCAAAAAGCGGATAAATAATAATAAACAAAAGCAACAGCAGCCGTTGTTTGCGCGCTCTCTCGTCGTTAACACGGCGAGACAAGAAAGAGCACAGTGGAGCGCCCTCTAGCGGAGGAAATCGGACAGAAATATTCGCTCTTTGACCGACATCAAGTCTGGAAAGACCATGTCCAGGAGTGAGAAATGGAAGAGATGAATCACCCAGGCTTGGGCTTTTACGCCTCTTCCCCGTCACCGTCATTGCAGTCCATCATGCACAGGACTTGCCGGGGCTGTCCCGACCCCTCCCTTCGTCTTCTGCAGCATGAACGGGGCTCGGGCACGCCCGCAAACATACAGTCAGCGAGCTATTTATATAGCGTGCTGCCCATTAAGTTTTAATCACCAACAGCCTGTAGTTTGATTTCCATCGCTTGTCGATGGTTGCAGAGTTCGTCATAAACAAACCGTGGTCTCCCGCCGAGGGTGTTACTGGCGCTGTTACTGCAGCCCAGTTAAGTGGATCAATGCCGCAAGCCGTGCCATGTGCTTGCTTGTGTTCGATAGCGCTCGCACGTGACCCGTCTTCCATCGGCATCCTGCTCGTGAACAGACACGACCCTCAGCGACCCATCTCTGTCTGTCTAGTTGATTCACTGCCTTTGAGTTAAAGCATAAATTGATCGATTCGTCGATTTATTATTTATGAAGACGCTGGTCCAGATGAGAGATGAGGAGAAAGGAAGGGAAGCGAGGAAAGAGAGAAAGAAGAGAGAGAGAAGATGTATTGTATTGGACAGATGCGCTGATAACTGTTTCCTCACAAAATAAAATGGTAGGTCCCTCACGATGACCAGTATTTAAAACTTTGTTTTGGTTCGCGTCTGGTTACATAGAGTGTGGGTATTGAGTCTCTCCTGTAGCTGCTCTGTGACTCATCAGGCACTGACTGATGTAGTCGGTTCTGGTGCCCAATTTGCATACAGACGTGGTGGTTCACTGGGACTGTTTGCATCGTTCAAGACACTGCCCATACTTCTCCCGTGAAGCAGCTACAGATCAAGAGCTGCTCGCTTTACTTTATTTCGTCTTTATGAAAGTTAATTATTTGTTCGTGTGATCAACGTTGAGGACACACCTTTCAGATAATTTTTTTTTTGAAGTATGAATACAAACACATGACTTTGAATTTTATCAAACGGTCGCACGGACATAACATACAATATCCGACATTGCTTTGCAAAAGTAATCAAAAATTTCAGTCATCTTATATTTCTCCATAGGTACTTTTTGTCTGGGCTCAGCCCCAAGGGACATGTGATAGTAAATGACTTGTTTCACCTGCACCGTCACTAGTCTGGCAGCCGAGTGGTTGAGCTGAGAGCAACACAATCTTTCAGCCCCAGTGTGATGAAACAACTGTCACTCACATGTGTTCCCTTAGACACTGACGTCACCAAGCTCCACAACCGATTTGGTATTATCGATCGCTTGGAGCAGCTTCCTCGGAACGCACCGCCAGGCCAATGATTGAAAAGAAGTGTGTTGTAGCTCGGGACACCGCGAGCTTGAGAAAACCTACAGTCTGCACAGACCTCTCAGTTTGTTCTGGCTTCATTACCAACGTCCCGTAATTGGAGAACCCCAAGTCCTCGCCAGACACCAGCAGTGGTAGATTCTCGTGTAAGAGGACAAACGGATTTACAAAACCCTGTACGCAAACATTGTCGTCAACACAAAATAAAGACAACATTTTGTTTTATTCACCCTTGATAAGGAGGACAACAACAGTTAAGTGGAAAAAAAGGCCTGGGTGAAAAAAAATTCATAATAATATGTTGAATTTGTATAGCGCTTTTTCCCCACCATTAAAGGCGGGCTCAAAGCGCACAACAAAAACAAAACAAAACAAAAAAGGAAAAAAGAAAAGAAAAACTAAGAACGAAAAAAACGATTATAAATCACTGTTGATGTGTTTTGGTGCCCTCTAAGACGGTAATGTCAGCTCCATTAGTGGAATTATTATATTATAGGTTCTTGAGTATTTGCGGTTCTGTACCAGAGTATATGAAATCATGTCATTAACAAACGCTGCGGAGTCTTATCTACAGACCTCTGTTTTTAGTAGAAATAATGGCTTGTTAAATACAAAGTCAGGTTCATTATTAATGTCGGGTGTCCCATTGTTGCAGGGCTGTTATAAACAAGCGATTATGCCTTGTAAAATATGGCAATGTATCTTCGTTTTCTCTACGATGCGCCATGAAGATATCTATGGCTGGACCAGCGCAAATAGAATAATGATGCCATAATATCAGCACATTAAGATCATAGATTAATGCTAACAGGATAACCGAGTTTTTTCGTGTGCGTAAGCATACATACTACTGCAACAGAGCAATCGTTCCACCGAACCTGATCTCGGCGCCTACGTGACTTGACCAGAACTGCCATCATCATCAGCACCAGAATGTAGCGCTGCAAGCTACTCGTTGCTAATATGATGGCTGTACAGTATGACACATAAACGAACGCACTGAAAATGGTGGGAAACGAGATTTTGCTGTTCTATCGACCAGCTTGCGCACCCAACAGGATACAGCTGTGACACTTGAAGGAACTCCTTCGTTGACAGCCAGATCCACTATAACAAGACATTGTGAGACGACACTTTCTGAAAAAAAAAATGTTTAGTAACTGAACAAGAAGCAACGTTAACTTTAAAGTGCAGAAGCAGTCATTTAAGTATGTAGACTCCGTTCTTATGAAGGGGGTGTTTCTGGAACAGAGTTAGTTGTGTGGAGGACAAATGGACCTCAAACTGCAGAAATAACTTTTTATTAGCCTATTGCCGGATATGTGACTATGTAAAAAATTTGCCAAAGTGGCATATGGATAAGATGTGTCCGATTATGACTCGTCATTATATTTACATTTCATTTACATTTTCATTGGTTGAAGGATGTGAATAACTATTTCGTCCTTCCTTCTTACCCACACGTGGATTTAGAAGAGAACTGTCTGAACAAGAAGCAACAAGTGTTGAGCAAGTGTTAAAGTAAAAACCTCTCCTTCTTTTTTGTCACATTGTCACTTGATGGACAGAGAAGATTTTGTACACTGGAAATCCATTTGTCTTCAGACTTTCTTTCTTTGGAAATTGCTGTGTACTGAAAGGAAAATAACTAAATTCGGAAAAGAAAAGTATATACATATTTTTATGAAAGGAAGGCAAGATTAGTGGTTTCAGGAGAGGATGCACAGTTTATCAACACGCACTTTTTTGTATTTCTCTCCCTTTACCAGTGAAGTAAGGCAAAGCTGAAGCTTCCAGACCAGGCAACTCCTCCTGCCCGAATGTCTTTGAGCGATCTGGTGTCGCCTACCCGCTGATTATCAGTAGTATCCATCAGTCTCACTATCACAGATGTCTGGTCTAAGCAATCAAATTGGAGATTTCGAATTGGAAATTTATAGGACTCAGCAGCATTGCTTCATATATGACCGACAAGCATTGAATTCTTCTCACTGTACATACGGAACTGTCTTCAAGGTCTAGTGGGGTGACATTTTTTTTTTTCCTAATGACTAGATAAAGTTTGGTGCAGGATGCTGTTTCCACAAATCTCGGCGAATAGCTCTCTCTCGTTTTTTTAAAATCGCCATACACAGAAAAAGGTCAAAGTCGTGATTCCACTTTTAAACACAGAAAGGTCCAATTAATTATGGCTGCAGGTCTCCTTTATGCTGAATCTTTCATAATGTAGTCCATGTAAATCCTGACATCTGTGTGCTGACCTTTTTGTTCGATGTTGGTATGCTTGTATCTGTAGAACGGAAGTGGGAGGGTGCGTACTCTCGCAAAACTTGTTAAATAGTATTTCGCATTGAACTGTATACAATCAGTAGAGAAAAATGTTTGTCTGCAAAAACTTTAAACCCGAGTGCGTGCGTTTTTGACTGTACATTTGATGTTTACCGTTAAAAAAGCGCGAGTGCTTGTTCACCGGTGTGTCTGCAAAACTCTTTGAGGTCTGCTGGTGCTGAGAAAATGTGCTGTATTATTATTATCTTTCCTTCTTTTCTTTTTGTATCAATCTCGGTTTTGTTTTTGTTTGTTTTGAATTTTGTTCTGTTAGCGGTACCATCTGCCCATGTGGCTAGACTAGACAGCTGTCTGATGATGCTGGTGAACATTGTCTCAGCAATGCTGTATGCTGTCGTCAGTACTGCATATTGTGCTGTCTCAAACAGAAAAGAAAGAGATGTAGTTGCTTGGGGTATATCAAAGTGCTGTAGGTTTGTCTAGAATACTCTAGATGATATTTGGAAGTTAAAAACAATTAGGGGTGGGGATGGAATGCGCGTGTGGAGGGTTTGTGAGTGTGTTACGTATCTGGAAATTCCCTGGGGGTTGGTCCAGCTAGATAATAAGTTTTATAGAAACACAGTGCAGAAAACAATTTTAGATCTTTTTTTAAAGCTAATTTTTTTTAATATAAGATAAAAACTGCTCAAGTCAGACTAAATGGCATAGAAGCGATTTAAAAAAAATCGTTTCTAAATTTGATTCTTTAGAAAAGTTTTATGTTTGAGAAAACATGTTATGCACCTAGCCCCTGAGTAGGAGATATTCTCAGGTTCCTTGAAGTGGAGCCAAGCCCATTAGGTGCAAAGCGGGTTAGTAAAGACCTTGCAAAGTACGGGGGAGTCCCAGTCAATAACACTCGCTGGAAGGCGTGCCTTCTTGTCTGTCACTTAAGCTTAAAGGTAGTTGTCGACTGTGACTACTGACTACAGCTGGGTTACACGAGAGTACATAACCTTTTCTGTACATAGACATGACAGTAAGGCCAAACTAACTCCGTTACTTACACAAAAGATTTGCAACAATATCATTATATACAGTAGAACATTTGTATCAGTGTGATTATATTAAAGGTTGAACGCGATGTTATTATATCCAATACTACAGATCTCTGTTACTGCCATACTGTCACTGTAATTCATGTAATAGCTAAGAGAAATGCTTATATTTTCAGTTTCTTTCACATCTATTTGAGAAGAAGACTAAAAGAAGAGACGCTAATTGGTTTTTATCTCCCTGCTGTCTTGATTCGTGGGAATGTGACCCTTGAACTCTCCCTTCGAGCATACGTAATCATTGGGAAAGTAGAAGACTCTGAAATGATTAAAAAAGAAAAAGAAACCTGTACTGCCCAGCGAAATGAAATCTATTCATACACACAGGCAGGCCTGTAACCTAATGCAACCAAATTGCTCTGATTAGCTTGTGCTTTAAAAAGCGTCCACAAAACAACTGATCCTCCCACTAAACTCGCACAGATTGCTAAAACAATTGGCACCACACCTCAAAATAACAGTGATTTCCTGGGATATTTTGCTACCAATTTTTTTTCTAGGTATTCAGCTCTGCTATGAGCGTGAAAGAAATTGCAGACAAAACACATCGCGACGCGTGGCCATGTTGGGAAAGCTAGCTGCCAAAATGGCGTCCTGTTGGTCTCCCGACGCTGTGGGTGTCACCATGACTCACGCCCGCTTAGCAAGTGAGATCGATGGCGGCGATGAAAGGCGGGCATGCCAGGCTGCACTTTGTCTCTCGCGCTATTCACCTGCAGGTGCATGCGCAAACGCGCGTGTTCGCCGCTCTGTGAGCAGATCAATTACGGGTGTCGTCAGGCTTCTTTCAAAGCTGGTAAATGAAGTTAAAAACTGACGGGTGGTGGAGGGGGGTGGAGGAATTGTATCGCACCTTTCTCCCCCAACACCGCACACGGCTTTTTTTTTTTTTTTTTTTAAGTACTAGGTGATAACGAGAATTCTAATGTAGGCGGAGACCAGGTGAAACGCGGGAACTCTTAGCTAGTGTATGAGAAAGCGCTTGGGGGTCTGATGATGATGATGTGGTAGTGGTGGAAATGAACAATCAATTCTGTCCCTGCCTTATTTTGTTTTCAGTCTTGAAACGTTTCAATCATATATATATATCTGAATCGTGCTTTAAAAAAAAACAGGTTTTCAATTGATTTTCTAATCTCTTGCATACTTGACTTTAAAGTATCCATTGGGTTACAGTTTCAACCTGTTTCATGTATGATCAAATATTAAGATAAAGGTCAGGATAAAATAAAACAATGTAAACTAAAAGTAACATAATAATCAAGTCAGAAGTTCGAAGCACAGCTTCTTCTAAGAGTACACGCACTGAGATAGGAACACGTTCATGCACATACGTGCACGCATGCACGCGCGCGCACACACACAATAGAAGTATTTCGTTGATTTTGTTTTGACTGAAAAACACTAGGATAAGATCGTTCTGCAGAAATTAAATAATTGATAGGATTACGTGTGGAACGCCGCTGTTGCCGTGGTTCGCCCTGACCCCACTTGTCTGATATCAGTATTCATCTCACACAGCCATCGCCGCCCACAACGCCAAAATCAAATTTCTGCAATTCCCAAGAAGCCCAGACCTCGGTCTGTTCCTGACACTTCTCTGCGAAAGGCTGGCTTGAGTCACTTTATAAGAAATAGTAGGCCATCTCGCTGGAACACTCGAAGTGTGTGCGTATTCGCGCGGACACGCACACATACACACAGAGGCAAAAATGTTGTCCTCCTGTACGTCTGAGAGCGCGAATGACTTGAGAGCAAGTACGAACTTCAGAAGATGACAAACAGACATATTTATGTTCAATGCACGTGACACTGTACATGTGGTGACTGGTGTAAGACGAGCAACAGGCATAGAGGCATTTGTCACATGTTGGTGTCTGCCGCGCTATTGATCTGCCTGGTGACAAAATCGGCGACGAGCTGACGGTAGATTGAAAACAGCTTCGTGTCAGGTCCACAGAGATGAATGAAACTGAAACCCGAGAAAGTCTAGTTGCCAGTGACACAACATCCCCGACATTTTTTTTTCGGGAATATTTTTATGTTTTACTGTTATATGCATGTTTTTACTTTGTACTCAATACTTAAATAATTCCAGAATGAAAGATAAGAAACATAGTTATTGACAGGTGCCACCTTCATGTAACTGGATAGGAATCACGTTGGTTTACTTGTCTGACTTGTCTTTTAGCCCTTTCCTCCCTACACATACACATAAGACGTATGTTTGGCCTCCTTGTGATCTCTGCAAGTTCTTCCTTCAGCAAGTGTACCGTCAACGGCTTTTCACTGTGGCTTTCTGGTTTGGACAGTTTAATGTTTGGTGCTAAACCGCAATGTACGCTTGTTGTAATTTTTGAAAATCTCTGCTTTCTCCAAGCTCCGGGGACACCCTCCATTTTTAAATAAAAGGAGACAAATTAATGGCAAACTGGTTTGTGTGTAACCCTTTTCTAGTCGAAGTGTCCCTTATGTGAGTGAGAATTGATGTATCCTGAGTGCTGAAATCTGTCACGAACATTTGAATTTAATAAGAGAAAAATATTCAATCTACAAAATAATCTTTACAAAATATTGTATGTTAATCTTGAAGATATGCCCGGAAGCATGTTAGGAAATTCCATCTATTTATGCTAGAAAACGAACCAAAAATAAATTTACTGGTGAGACACAAGTATAGCCTGCTGTTGGAGTACCTGACCTATGCATGCCTTAGGCGGGACGCACAGCAAACGCAACTCGAAACAAAGCGACACCTGGGGTTTGGGATACAGTCCAAACAAGATTCTTTAAATTTTGCCCATTACCTTTACTTCCAAACTAAGTACCTTTTATATTACCGAGCGGTAGAAGGTTAATGGCTAGAACACCAACCTTTGAGTGCGGTGTCTAATATCTTATACCCGAACGATTGAAAGATTAAGAGACTACCTTTAATTTACTGTTGCTATCATTTCATAAAAATCCAAAGAACATCGAAGCATAAATGGGGATTAAGGCTGCTTAATATGGTTAATCATGAAGCTAGCAAAATGTTAAGTAACAACCTTACAGCTGTTTTTTAGACGTTTAACAGTTCGAGATTGCTTGTACAACGAAGCTTTGTTTATTTTCAGAGATTCGAGGATTAGTCATTTCTCCCAATGGTACGACTGACAGATATTTATGCAAATCTCGCTCGTGAAATGTCTTTTCTGTCCCAAAGACCTGTGATACGAATATTAAACGGTACGAATAGTAATTGAAGTCCGTTTTTCTTTTTTTTTCTCTGCAAAAGATTTTATTTTCGAGTACAGCCAGCTTAGGCCCTCAGATGTTGTAACGAAGTGAAGCTTAATAATCACCAATCGGCAGAGGATCGCTACGAACTGAAGCAGAGGAAGCTAGAAAAAAGTTAAAAAAGAGAAAGAAAGGTCTGCGGTGGGTCAACTTCCGGTTACTGTCCATCAAGTGTCACATGCTTCCGGTGCCGAAGGTCGTGACCGGCGTGGAAAACATCAGTCTCAACGAGGTTCATCTGTGATGCATGAGAGGCAACCGCTCGTTGGTTGACAGGGACTGCACGCACAGGCACGGCCGAGAAAATGTCGGGTCTACATCAAGATGGCGGCGCAACAACTGGTGCGCATGTGCGTAGGGCTGAATGCACATACTCAACTAACGCCAGTTGTGCTTTGTTTGCTATCTTCCTCATCACAGACGCACAATTATTCTGCCAAAGTACACACAGACTGCAGTTAGCTTGCGTTGAGTTGTGAAAACCATACGGGGGTGACGAGCCTGTAAATAGTATCGTCGTCTTCTCTCTGCCATGTCTGTCCACATTTAGAGATTGGTTGGATCCTTATTTCTGTCCTGCAGTAGATGCATATTACATCCGCAGTAAGCCGCTTTTTTAGTCGCTTCCAATCATGGATGTAGACCATTAGCTAGATGAGGTGCTCTTGCAGTTTGCCTGCAGGAAGTCTTCTATAATGGAGAAATACTGTTAAAGAGCAAAGTGCTAGATGAGATATGACGAACGGAAAAAAAACTAAACAAACAACAACTAACGAAGTCGTTTGACGGGTTAGCAGCTCAGGGTGCCTGCAATATGGTGTCATCCCCGTCGCAGATGTGAATTCTATGAAAACCCGCTAGCGGAGTTCCCAAAGGCCCGTTGCTGGAAGTTTCCGGTTTCGCCTTGAAGAAGGTCGTGCGATTGTTCAATGCGTCCCTGTTTTGCAGGTCTACCTCTAATTCTGCAAGGCCTAGGGAATTGTTCATCTACTATTTCTATTTCCTTTCAATCTGCCGTATTCATTATTATATAATTATGTATTTGTGTTGCAAAATAGTTGATGGTATTTAAACTTAATATCTGACAACAGAATGCGTGCTAGCAGAACATTTGACTTCCAGCTCTCTACCATTGTTTGCTGTTATATTGTTTTCTAACGGTATTTTTCCCTCATTGTAGGACAAAGGTCAATCTGTCTGCGTCTGATTTTTTCTCTGCTTTTATATATTTCTTCTTACCGCTGGTTTGATCGTTTACTGCAGTGATACTGTAACAATGTCTCACGTCCACTTGTATAAATAAGGTGTTTGCGCTGGCAAAAGTCACGAACTGTGGCATCTGTCGCTAAGTGATTGAACTCTGTGGACATGTTACAGCAAGGGAGAGCATCAGATAACCCTTCTCATAGAAAAAAAATGCTTGAACAGAAGTTCCGGCCATTTTCCTATCTCTTTCTTTCTCTGTTTCCTCCCACGTCCATTCTCTCCTTTTCTCTCTCCTCCCACTCTTTCTCTCTGCCACCTCAATCATCTAATTTTTCTCGTTTTCTCTACTTCTCGCTTCTACTCCATGCCGCTGTGTGCGTGATCAAGGATGGTGAGATGTAGCGCGCACACGTTGACCTTTTCTGACCTCACTTTTTTTTTCCAGCTCCGTCAAGAACATGTCTGAACATGTCTCTGTTTACCCTTGCGTGCGTGCATTGCGTTCTTTTCAACCAGCCTACGTGAGGTTCATGTTAGCGAACAGTTAGATATTGATTTGAAATCAAGCGTAAAAGGAACCGTTACGCCATGCGACCTACTCCAGTGCAATGGCTGCTTGCGGATGGCTGTCAATACCAACAGACGTTCAGATCTGCTTCTGGCGGGACGAGGAGGAGTGGTCAGGGCTAAAAAGTACTTGTCGCATTCACAGGTATTTGAAAACAATCGGCCCACGCGCAGTTCTTTGCGCAGAAGCTCATTTAAAAAAGCGCCTATTGTAATCTCAGCAGGAAGGTTCTGAGACAGGACAAGGTCCTTTGCAAGGGTTTATTCATATATAAAGGTAACTGCCAGGGGCAGGTCACCACACCAGACATTGTATGCGATTAGCTCCGGGGTCTTGCTAACGGCTCTTCAATTCTGTCATGACGGGGCGACTGCTGGGAGGACTCTAAGGTCGTCGACATCCATTTTCTTGCATGATCAATCTTTTGACATATCTGCACCATCCAGCTGTCTGTCGTCTGACCGTAAGATTACTTGGCGGCTGATGTCATCGGTAGAGTGTTGTGTTGAGAGGAACGTTAGTTTGTAGCATGTCTGCAGTCACTTTTTTTAACGGTCTCTGAATAGTTTCTGGCCTTTTGTGCTGCGCAAAAGTTCTTTCTCTCTGCTGCTTCTATTCACCTTGGTAGTGTTGCTCATACGACCTTTAGACTTACCTAACTCCTTTTATACTTTCTTCCTCCAACAGCGTACAGCACCAGCGTCCACAGAATAAAAATACTGGTAAACAAGTAAAGTTTCGAAAGGAAAAAAAAATTTTCACAATGAATCAGGTTAAATAAACATACATTTTCTTCAAGTAGATATCACTTTTTTGCTCTTTGTGCCGTAGTTGATAGTTTGGTTCAATCCCGGTGATCCCCAGAGACAAATATTTTTTGCTTTTTTTAATCGTAAGGACATTTTTACAACCTAAGCACAATTCTTGCATGGCTTTACTTTCCAAGGAAAGGAGTGCCATTGGGATATTATCCTTACGAGTCTTCCTTTGCCAGATTGGATCGTCCCCATCCCCTTGAGATAGTAGGGTCATCGTGTCAACCTTCTTCTGGACGAGTGCAGAGACGATGTCGAAAGCCTCCACCTATGTAAGCCGGAGTCCGTGCTGGAAGTTCCATTAGGAAAAACTCATCTGTCTGTGACATTTTTACGAGCCCGCTAAGGGCTTTCAATCTCTACCAGACGACATGTGCGGGCATTATCACCAGCATGTTTTCTAACTCTTTCCATGCGATCCCCGTTTGGTTCATGACCCAAACACGTGCGCTTCCGCTGAGAGGAAATTCGTGTTTTCGGGAACAACGAGTATCCCTGATCTTGAGGAGATGAAGCCAATCCATCCGAGCTTGAGATTTGAGTTAGGAGGTCGAGAATATTTTGTCACCAGATGATAAGTATTTTACAAAAGCATCAGAACATCGCGATGGACAGCGACGAATGGGAGGAAGAAAACCTGAGACGTATACAGGTAGCTCGTGAACAGAAGTCTTCCCATCCAGTCACATCCGGGTATTAGCTGGTGTGTCAACCAGATAACCATCGGGGACTAATTAACCGCAGTAAAAAGATGAGATGGCAGAGTGACATGCACGAAGATTGTGTGTGTGAGAGAGTGACTAACAGAGAGTGATAGACTGCTATATCAGCTGCTGAATGATTTCAACCTTCGCCTTTGGGACCTGGAGAGAAGACGAGATAAGAGCGGGCGAAAGAAGGAAAGCGAGGAAATAAACATCTACAACGAACAGCGCTCAGTGCGCACCTATGAGAGGCATCTCGTTATTGTGAGTTGATGACTAAACAGTAGTGAGTGTCATTACTGTTGTCTCCACACACAAACAAGCATGATGGAGTGCGCTGACGTACACGCATGCAAGCTCCCACCCGCACTCCGATATACAGAAGGAGACGGGAAGAAGTAGATGGATTCCCTTGTGGACGAGATGGTGGCCAGCATTGGAAAGCAAGTATTTCGCAGACTGATTAATTACGGCTGCTTCCATTCCCACTCCTGTGTTGATTGCGATCGGTCAGTGATCCAGAGTTCGAAGTTTGCGGAGCCAGACGGGAGGTCAGTGGCTGGCCAGTCCACCAGGGAGCGTCAACCCTGACAAGTTGCTGACCACCGCTGCCCGCGCCCCCTATGATGCATTGCTCCGAGGCAACAATGTGGTGTCACTTCTGGCCTCGCTTGAGACTTCCTCTTCTCCCTTTCCCCTTTGCCTGCTGCCACTTAGCTCCTTCTTTATCTGTCTCCAATCCTTTTCCCCATTTCTTGTGTGTGTTTATACGTTCTTGTATTTTGTCCGTGAGGCGATGACCTTTCGATCAAGTTCCATTGCGCTTCGTGTGGCATCTTCAGGTCGAGCAAAGATGAAGAAAGTGAAGAGAGCTGAGCACTTACTTGTTTAGTCGTCAACTGGCGATCTCAACCATCCAGGACTGTAATGAAGAAGAAAGTTGAAAGTAAAGAGTTAATGTCTCAGTTTTCTTGGAGAAAGCGGGGCTCATTCGTGAGACAATTTAAGAAATAAATTTCAAGGTATCCAGCTCTTTAGATAATTTTTTAACACAGTTGTTTCTTGCCTCGATCAAGAACAGAAAATAGTATAAATAACTGCAAGTCCAGCTGTTGTTGAGCAACCCTTAGGCTAGCTCAGATTGACATTTCAGTACTCACAGATTGAATAGGACCATAATAAATTTATGAAATGCAGACAACATTTATAAACAGTACAGATTCAGAAGGAAAAGTCATTACATTAAAGACTGAAAGATTTGTTAGAAAGTTTAGGTCCATTTCAAATAAATGGAGTCATAAATTATTTGATCCCAAAAAAGCCCTTCGCGATCAGGTGTTTCTTGATAGCTGTTATCCATTCGGCATTGGTCCTGACAGTAAGTTTAACCAGCTACATGTTGAATTATTTTGGTACTGCTACCAAAACTATTCGTCAATGCATTTCCGTGAATACATGTAGAGTCAAAGGTCTGAAAGGGCTTTGGTGTAAGTCAAATGTGTTCAGTGAGAGGGACTTTGAGACAACAAATACCAGGCTGAGCTCTGCTGTACATGTTGCCTGTCGTGGAAGGTCGTGGCATTTTTTGTGAGGTCCCTATGACATTATCGTTTCGGAATGCTGTTCATGCAACTGGCGGACCAGGTGCGCTTGCCGCACTCGCAAGGGAGGTGATCTTCTGCCACCTCTGTCTGCTTGAAAGACTGGGGCAAAGTTCTGCCGATGTCAAGCAGAAGCATGTGCACTTCGCTACTTCTGCGCCATTTTGGTAGAAGCCGTCGTGAACAAATTACTTTGTCTTTTATCTTACTGCTGGACATACGCGCCATCCTTTCATGTGAGTTCTAGACAGTTCAAAGGTCCTTGAGGCATTGCTACCAGAGTCTTTACAACAGTCTTGGAAACTCTTTAGTTAGATTACAATGAGGGTTTTTCTGGCTCCTGTTTCGATTTCTCCGAATCAGTCATGGAATTTGTTTGGGGTATATAATTCCCTTTGGCGTCAGTGTTGCTGGGATCTGTGGACTGTCCACATCCTTAGGGATCTAGTTTTTTCCGACATCATGAACCACAGAAAGTTTTTTCTTCACACTCACAGTATTTAGTCAAGGTCAGTGAGTGTAATACCAGAAAGATTTAATAAGACTGAGGGTTATACAGGGATTTTATGGTTTGCATTTAATGTAACCTGTATTTATACTAAAACTTTCTGGTCTTTCTCGACCAATATTTAATGTGGAGTTCTAAATGGACAGGTTTTTGTGAGGTTACTAAGGTTTCCTCTGTCTCTCCCACACACTATAATGTGACCACGTGATCTCAATTTCATCTCTGCGCGATGGCGATGAATGATTTCTCAGCTCAAAGTGTCATCTTTGCTATCTAGTACGGACGTCAAAGCACGGGAAGTCAACTCAGGGCGAATATCCAGGTATAATCGTTCCTTGTCATTTTTCGGGTTCGGCATGAAATTCAGTACTTTGCTAATGGGCTGTTGTGAACTTGCTTCTTGGTGGAAGCCTGGAGACTGTCTATTTTTAACGTGGCAGATGATATCTTCAAGGCACCGCGAAGAACATTAGCCTGGCCGTCCTTTTGTTATGACTAGCTGTTAATGAAGCGCTTCCAGTCATAACCTCATCCTGGGTCACATCAGTCAAAACATCGACAATGTCAGCATGCAAGAACGTACGCAAACCTGTTTTTGTTTTTACTTTTCTATCTTTCTTTCCCTTTGTTAGTTATTTCATTGGTCACTGTATTAGTCAATTGAAGAGTGCTGTCTTCCAGGCTGCTGTTCCGGCTACCAAATGCAACTGTTCATGTGTGAGCGGGTAACCAGGCAACGCTTCTCTGAATAAAAAACAAATCGTTTTCGATTGTAGACTTTCACTTTAAAGATGACATCAGAAAAAGAGAGGGGTTGGAGCAGACTTCGTCTTAATCTTGTCAGTTCCGCGTGCAGAGCTGCTGCGTCCATCAGCACCTGCCCTACATTGCACATCTCCATAGCTGGCCATCCCACCGCGGTGACTCACACAACTCTTGATTCTTTTTGAGGATAACTCCAGGTCTGCAATCTTAGACTGAATCATGTTTCACTCCCAACCCCCTATTTCGTGTACAAATATACATAAAATTTGGGGAAGGAATCAGACTAATAATAGTCGAATAAAGCCTCTCTTGCCCTATTTGGTATAATCCATGTTTTGGGGTGTTTTTTTTGTTTTTTTTACTATAATGTACAGTAATCACTGACCGTGAAAAGAAGAAAATGGTATAATCTATGTTTTGGGGTTTTTTTAACCATAATGTACAGTAATCAATGACCGCGAAAAGAAGAAAAATGGAAGTTCATGCTATGACTGAATCAAATGATAACTTCTTTGTAACAGTTGTTGGTTGCCACACAAACTCACTTTTGTGTTACAGAGACTACATTGTCAGCTCTTGCCTCCAAAGTCTCGGCTCAACGAAGATGGCTATCGACCGTTTCTGTGCGCTTCCGGGTTACACTTACTGTGTAGAACAATCCCGCCTTCTACCCCTTTCCGGTCTGATGCCGATGCCCAAGTCCTGATCCCGTGTCGTCTGCTGGCGGTAGCCACTGAGCTGTGGCGATGGCGGTCACAACGGAGCTAGGAAGTGGCCGGCTATTTTTAGCAACAAACGTGCGGGATCATTGCAGCTTCGCGAACGCCATTAACATTTCACCTTTTGTATTTTTCCGTATTTTTTTTTAAAATGAATTTCTTAAAAGAAATATCGCAGATGAGGCCAGGAAAAAAATCGTTTGCGTCTTCATCAAAACAGCGATAGTAATGGCCAGAACAAAATCGTTTGCAGTGATTTCGCTAGTGAATTTCTGGATTTATATTTGCATAGATTACTTTTTGTATTGGTGGTGACACACTTGAAGATGTACTTGCCAGTCCTTATCTACTCCTTCCCACCTCATCCCCCCCCACCCGATATCACTTTGCTGGTGACGTCACACTCATAACTTTCAACCGGTGTGGGAGCTTGCGGGCATTTGTATGACTGTAAGAAATACTCACGAAATACCACCCTATATTGTGATTTTAACCTTTTCGTTTCGTTTTATCTGCTGTGGCTGGCTAATGAACTAGAGATAAAATGAGAGCAGTCTGTGATTAGAGAGACGTCAAGTTAGAACTGTCTATGGCTGGGGTAGACAGCAATTTTCTAACTAAACATCGTGTGCATTTCTGCCTCCTACACTGTTGACCGTCGTCTGGTCCAAGATGAACGGACGCTTGACAGTAATGAACGGGAAATATACGTTCATGACTAGCTGGGTTCACATGTTAGCCTTTTGATCTCGGTCATCTGTCAGTCTGTCGTCTGAAACTCTGCTGGAGGATTTAGGACAGCACGTGCTACTCGTTGCCCGCCATAATCCTTTCTGCACGTTGCGGCTGTTGCCATATTAAAGGCTACTTTTCTCCGATTTTTTTTTCTCTTTCTGGGTCGTGCCCAGAGAAAACAAGATTTGACAAACCTCGACGGCAAAGCTGACATAGGAAACTGATATAAGAAATGGGTTATGCTTCCCCAACTGTGATGTGCGTTCTCATTTCACACTCTGTTGCAATGGCTGGTTTTGCTTATGACTTTTTGCATGCCATGGAGGAAATCCTGTTTTGAAATATATTTAACCTCCCCTACGTGTGCGTGTGTACATGCAAATCTTTTCACCAGGGAAAAAATCGGTAGTTCTGTACACACTCCTACGAAATTAATTTTCCCTAAAACCTTCTGACCGCCTTCTTAAGCAAAGGTTCAACAACGGTCGAAATTTAAAATGCATTAGTCGTTGTGGAGTCTGGTCCTCTTGCGGACCTTGTATGAGTTCGTGCTTCAGTGTGTGAGAGGCCACCGAGCGATGACTTCATGTGCAGTGTGCGCTGGTCTCGCGGTATTTGGAATGAAAGATATTAAAAGACCTTTGATCTCTAGAACTGAGTAAACACCATGGTACACTACAGTTATGTCATATAAAATGAGCCGCGTATGCTTTTCTCGCGAAGCAGACTTCAATAAACGAATTCAATAAACGAAAAAGTGATGAGGTGATGAACTAATAACGACTCTAAAATTATTTATCGAATAATGAATTTTTTTTTTATTATTTTCCTGTTTCTTCTGTGGATAAGGAACGAGGTCTTTATCTACCGAATGGAACGGATGGAAGATGAACATTTCTTTGTTGTTTATCTGTTTGCGTGTAAATGAGGCGGTCTGTCTGATAACCTAGGCCTTGCGGAGGCGTAGGATTGTGCAGTGTGTGCGAGCGCGCGCGCGCATGCATGCTCCTCTGATATATATATATGGGAGAGATGGAACATTCCTTGTGTTCGGGAGTTAGACTTTATCTTTGATCCCCAGAAATGGGATTGTAAGGCGCCTAATCGTCGATGCAGACGACAAACTGTCACACGGAGGACGCGGGCTTCTGCCGGTCCCGTGGCTTCGTTTCCAAGGCAACGCAGGAAACCATGCACCAGCTGCCTGAGTCGTTTCAGCACGCATGATCTCCACGCAGGGAATTAAGATTGAATCTTATCCACCTTTTATGACCTCAGCCACAGACCCAAAAACACATTACAAAGAATGAAGCACAGAAATATAAAGAAAGATTATCGTTCATCTACATTTGCAGTTCAAAACGAAGATTGTGAAGCGCATCACGGACCGTGGGAACCAGGAACATGTGGTGTGTACATAACGATCTCAAAACTGCGTTTCAGGACAAACATAGATTCGAGCATTTCATTAAATTACTGACAAAACAAGCAAGCAAGTGTGAAAAGGACACTTATGTTCAGGAAGGGCAGTATTGATTCTTAATGATAAGTACAGAATGCACAAAAATGTATTCTTTATTAAAAAATATCGATGTCACCATTGCAGATAGTCCTGTGCCAAAAGGAAAAAAATTAATGCAAAATCGACGCTTTCTGAATTCCATTTCTGCTGTCTGGCTGCATTATGCATATTAGAAACCTGTTATTCCATGCGAGCTCTGAATATTCTAGTCTTTGAAAATCGTGTCTGTGTTCAGCTTAGCTCATGATATGAGCCAAATAAAAATGCAATTTATTTATTCATTCGTCTGTTTTTATTTATTTCAAAAGTAGTGTCCTTAAAACTGGAAATTGCAGCCTAGCAATAAGTTTTATTTGGTTTTTATTATTTTTATAATGCCTCTGAGAGGAGATAAAATGCCAATGGAAATTCGGAATAGCTGACATTCAAGAGCGTCGATAAGAGCAATGAAAATGTATCCGCATCAAACTTTATTTGAAATACATCAAATATTTGACAGCACCGTGGCTATCTTAGCCATGATGCCACGGGTTTAAAGATAATGTGCCTCCTTCCCTCCTAAAGACAGCGACCTAAAGATGGCAATGCTGCGATTGTGTTGGATGGCTTGGTTTCATGCACACATGAAGGCGGACTGATCCATCCTTGAAAGATTTCCAGCCATCATGGCGGCGGTGAATGCCTTCGAGCGCTGCCACACCAGATGACCGCTTTGTTTGCATTTCAGTAGCTGAATTATTTTAGACTGTTTGGTTCTTATTAAAGATGTCGGAGGCAAGAGGTGGGTGGGTGGAGTGGAGTGAGAATATGGTAGCTGTGCGAGCGTGTTTCACGAAGCAAGTCTGGCAAACTGACCTTTCTGTTCTTGCTTGGCAGTTCCACAAAATGGATCTCGTGGCATGGGAGAAAACAGGTCTGCGTGTGGAGGTAATCCCCTACAAATTGCCTGTAAATCTGCTCCCTCTGGCCACCTGTCGTTCTCCTTCCACTCGGGTGGGTTGTATCCCCAATCTGTTGACTATTCACATACTGTTGATTCTGCCGACGAAAAATGCCTCACTGACAAGTTATACCGTAGAGATAAACGGAAGGCATTGGACTTCTTTAGATACCAATACTTGCATCCTTCTAAACATATATTTCGTTTTCTTCTTGGATCGACCGGTACAACGGTCATGCCATTTGTTACACAAGTACACGCATTTTGCAAACGTGTGTGACCGTGTACCCGCACTCTCTCTCTCACACACACTCTGTCTCTCTGACACATTGTCTTTTTTTCTTGTTATCTTCGTTTCCATCACTCCTCTCCCCGCCAATCCACACTTATGCGCACAAAACACACGCCCAGACGCACAGACACACGTGTTTGTGGCTAATGGTTTTCAAAATGTTTCCCTTTTCCGACGGAACTCCCACTGGTGAACAGTAATGCTGATGCCTCGCGAAAGGGCTGATGAGTAAATTCAGTTTGAATTTCCGGAGTATTTTTTTATATTTCGGTCCTCTCACCGTCCAAGTGTTCAGCTAAATTTAATAAGACAGGGACTCGACAAACGCTAGTGACAATGGTGGAAGCAATTCCAAAATTGAAGACGTAAGGGCAACTACATGACTAAGCCAACAGGCGTGCACGTGTCTGTGTGTGTCCAGGAGACAAGTTTAGAGAGATTAGGTATCTTTGCCAAGCTTCACTAAATCTAAGGCAATGGGCAATTGTTCTTCGTGAATTGTTGGTCGATTTGCATTACTCACTCGTCTGCAGGAGCAAGGTTCAAAAATGTATTTGACAGATGCCCAGGATGAGCTTAAAGTTGTCGCAGGCGTTTGCTTAGTTTTCGTAAACTTTCTCGTCTGGAGTTCTGTGAGTGTCGCGAAGCAGGCTACTGATTGGTAGAAGCTTTCTCTGAGAGAGAGAGAGAAAAAAACGGAGGAGAACATAGAAAGTAAAGGATAGAGTGTGCATGCGTGTTTGTGTGTGTGTGTGTGCTTTGATCGTGTATGTAAGTGGGATGCGTGGGAGCCAACGAGATGACAGAACACATTACGCCGTTGTCCGGACAACCTGTACTGGAATCTGTAATGCATAATCTCGGCGTTCATATTTGAGACATTACAAGGCATTACATTCTCCCTCACACCCTAGCTCGGTCCTAATTATTTGACATAATATGACACGCCGATCGCTCAGCACCAGGCATCATCCACACGAGGAATAAGATTTTAATTTTTCTTGACTTCTTGGGCTGACTACCCACTGGAGGCAGTGCTTCATTGCTCACAGAACCGTAGAGATGCCTACCGTGGTTTGCCCCTCCACTCGTAAACATCCCAGCCAGCGACCAGCGGAAAATAAAGGGAACTAACTAGAAGCGTGCAGAGCGCTACCTCAATGCTCGTTGTACAGCGATCGATGCTAACAATTACCTCCCTTTTCGTGTTTATGTCCACTAGGGTCATCCCGGCTCCCGTAGTGGCTCTGATGTAGTTTTGGTTAGCGATAAGTTGTGTGCTGCCTTTAAATACACGAATCACTATTTATTTATCTTTATGTAACATCTGTAAGCGTTGCTTGTAGTAAATAATGTTTACTGTATAATTGTCGACATACCAGTCGACGTACGAGAACATTCAAAGATTTACTTCGATTTACGTTCGCTTGGCAGAATACTTTTACTCCTTACATCCGAATGTACTCAAATCTTTTATACTTGTCCATCTTAAAGTTAAAATCTCCAGGTTGCTGACAAACCCCTGGCGGCGGACAAAAGAGAGCTTTGGACCCAGAAAATGTAAAAGCAAAGATTGCAGGGCACACAGGGTTGCCAAATACTTTTTTGTCTTTGTTGAGGGTTTTTTCAAACAAGTATTGGAAAGTGACGTCAAAGGAAGTCGCACAACATCTACACATGATTGGCATATCCTCCAGTCTGTTGGTAGGCGACCAGGAAAAACGTTTTGCAGCAGCTGTCTTCTCTCCACGTCTCTTCTGAATGGTAATAGATGGCGGAAGGATTGTTTCCGCTGACTTCACGCAAGTCCGCTCCCTTGGCTCTTACTATCCAAGCAAAGAGACTCGCTAGGAGAGGACACTTGGTATCTGAGAGCTTATAGCTAGGCAACGGCTGCGGCGCGCAGGGCGACTCTCCTGTTCGGGAGGTCAACAAAGGTAACCGCTTGTGCATGCGGCATCTTTGTTCTACTGTTCTTAGTTTTAACAAGGTTTACAAAGAAATACAATTGCGAGCGCACACCTCCTTTACACACACACCCAGAGGTAAAGGGGCAGAGACACGCGAACTAGCTTGCATGGAAATAAAACTTGGAAAGATGTTTCAAATTGACAACTAATTTAAAAACATCTACACCACGAGACGATCTGCACTTGCTTGAGTGAAACGGGAAGTAACTTAATTTGTCTTCGAAATATTCCAGACAATTGAGCTCTGACTCTCTCTCCATGTGAAGCAGCTGTTGAGATTTCCTGAACACAGTTTCCAGTTCCTCCAGCATAGTCACTTGCCAGATGCCTTGTATCATAAACCATCAGAGTGGTTATGTGCACTGAGCACTGGTTTTGAGTGTTCAAAATAAAGTCATTTCCTTTGATGAAGTGGCTTTTTGCACACTGTATGATGTGACACTCCACCATCAACTGGCACAGAAAGAACTGAAAATGCAGAGGACTTTGGTAATCTGCCGGGTCTCATATACCTCATATAACAGAAAAAGCTGTTTTGGAAAAAAATTATTCTTTTACTCTCTACCAGGTTGCAGAAGACTTTTTATGGCAGAAAATCATGGCCACTTGATGTGCTTCTGTGGGAAGTTTGGATCCTTTCTGATGCAGCTCTTACCATCCATATTGAACAAAATCTTCTATATTTTTCCAATACTTATTTGTTGCTTTTGGGAGCCCCGCATTTATAATATTCATCGGGAAAAAAAAACCAAGGAAAATCTTTTAGTTTAGGAGTTTGGTCAGCGCAGTGTGCCATAAGCCACTGTCTGGCATTCTCGCCTGAAGAACTGATAGTAAGGAGGGAGTGACCGTGCTAGGATGCGAGACAGCCTGGCTTCACTTTCCTGCCTCAGCGCCCCCTCTTGGCGAATCTCGTTAAGTCACTGATTTGGAAGCACATCTCTGCCTTTGGTAACAAAAAGTTATGTCCTTGTAACCAACCGACTCTTTCGTCAGCCAGTAGGAAACTTTTGGGGTGGAAAGTTGTCTTGAGGTTGGCGATGATTTGTCGACCCCCTTCTCCACATTGTGGCGCATCAGTCGTAAAAAGGTTTTTGCTTTCTTTATTTAAACAAAGGCAGAGATTGTGATAATATCGTCATTATGCCGAGAAATTATCAGGTACTGACAGGAAGTGAAAAGCCGATGTGTGGATGAGAAATTTTGTTTTCAAAACTCATGGCTCAAAATGTTGATGAGCCTTGACAAGCGTATTTAAGAATTTCCCGCAGAAAAGAGTAGCCACTTCGCTGCATTAAAGACAAGAGTATGTGATAAAACCCAACAGAAATATTATTGAGTGCATATAGGACAGAAACACATGCATGGGCACTTGGTGCGTAGGCGCACTCACGCACACACATCTACATGCAATAATACATACATAATGATTTGACAAGACTGGGGCTTTGGAAACAGCACGTGTGGGTTTTGCTGGATGGTTTCAGAAACATCGATTTTAAACTAGAGAGAGGAGGAGAGGGATAACAACTTCGTGTATCAGCACCTTGAAATCTCTCCTAACTCTCAATTCCTCGTCTATTCATTCATTGTAGCCTTCCTTCTCCACACTCTTCTCAATTATTCTTTTTGTACACAAAGTAATTCCTGCCTACTATCTCAGACCCGGCTCGGAATTCATGAAGCGAGGGTAAATTGTTGTCCCTGGCACAAAACTTTGGGAAATCAGGGACAAGCTTCTGTCTTTGTCTTTACAAGGGGCGTCCAGACTCCGTGAATGTTGTTTTATTACTCGGACCATCGCTACAAACCTGTGGCAAAGATTCCCTATGGTAAAATAACAAAGTAATATTCGTGGAGACGATGTTTTCCCTTGATTTCCCTTTGGCAACGATTTACCCTTGCTTCACGAAGACTGCCCATGATGTAAAAAAAAATCTCATCTTAGATAGCGTTGCTGAAAGTGCTGCAAGATGCTGCTGCTGCTGATGATGATGATGATGATGATGATGATAACAACAAAAACGTCAACCTTGTTTCGCTGGGTATCTCACCGGTCGCTCTGAAAGCCGTCTGGCTATTGCCGGTCGGACAGGTGTCTACCGTCGCGACCCGCAAACAAGTGTGATGGTGCAGGCGGTTAATAATGGCCACGGGGCAGCTTGGCTGGATTTGCTTATCAGCTGCTCCAGGACCAAACGCCTACGGCAAATCGAAGACCACGCGTGCTGAGGCCAATAGTTTATTTTAAAAAAAAAAAAGATTCACGGAGTAGTTTGTTGTCCGGTCATGGGACTAAACCTGGATGCAGAGTTGCCTAGCCTTATAGGCGTTCTTTGTTTGATATAGGAGTCTTGTTAAAGTATATCGGCGCTTCGGTCTTTAAGCCATTTATAATTACTTATTCAGTTTGTTTAATTTATAACTGATACACACCTGACAATGCTATAAAGTTAATCCGCGATAAGTCCATAAAAATTATGAAATAGTATTTTTAATTCGATAATCTGATAAAACTTTACAGTTGTATAAATATGAGTCACAAACCCAACGTAAATCACTTCAATTCTTGAATATATAGCGAGTTCATCATATTTGCTTTAAATAATAATTTCATTATTCATTTCAAGACCGTTAATCACGATTTAATATGCAGCACGCAATATCGCGATCGTGAGATTACAGCGCTACTTTCAAAATGGCGACTTGCGGGTCAACACGTAAGAAAGGATTGTGACCAAAAAGCACTCATTTTTTTTCTTTATTTATTGTAATTTATGCATTATCAAAAAATATTTAAGCCGCGGACCACATAAGCCGCGGTTAAGCAGTTTGGACGCCATCACGGTTTAATGGCCCTACACTGTATGCAGTATATATATACAGTTATGCTGGAGTCTGTGGACTCGTCAGAACAAAGCAATGGGATATGCACAGAAGCAGATGATTATGACAATACAAGTCATAGCTCTTGTACCCTGCTGCACTGGAACTCGCCTTAATGGACCTTGTTATCCCTTCGCTCCATTCGGAGATCTTACGTCGGAGACCGAAGTTTGCAAATCGCGAAAACACGAAAGCTGAAGCAAGTTCACTCCTTTTATCTCGACTAAGTCTCGGTCGCGGTCTAAGCGCGAGCTTTGTTTCGACCTCCGTTATCAGTCCTCAGGAGGTTTTTGTCAGGGGGAGACAAGCACCACCCGTGACAGAAAACACGGCGGCGCTTGTATCGTTCAAAGCGCAAAGAAAGATAACTCAAGTTTGCCGGCCTCGTTTTTCACGTTCGCAGACGCTTTACTCGATGGCAAACCGGGATGATAATAAGCGACAAGACCAAATGTCGCAAAAAATGTCCTGGAACTGAGTTAGATTGCTGCTTGGCTTTACTTTTGTGCAAGTGGATAATGAGCGAACAAAAGAAAGAGAGAATAAAGAAGCTCTGTTTCTTTTTTCATATATTTATGCATGCGACTGGACAACTTCAAAACAAAGAGAGAGCCAAAAAATATCGCGTGTGGGTAGGTTTCACATGTTTGCTTTCTCTTAGCTACCTGCTTGTTCGCATCCCCATCTCTTTCTAACGAAATAGACGCTTTTTCTCTAGAGAACTGGCAGTGACTCTAATTTTAGTCACAACCCAGTTCTGGACGCTGGGAGGGACCCTATATATCTTCAGTCAAACGAGAGTTCTCAACACTGCCTGGGACGCTATACATCTCCCGTCACGCGACAGCTCTGAAATGAGAGTATTTGTAATCGTCCATCAGACTTGAGGGGAGCTGTGCTGGAAAATTAAAGGTCCTCGAAGCCACCCAGTGATAAACATGTCGCTAATATAATCTGACGCTTGACAGCACAGTAAGAGAAAGGTAGAGAAAAAAAGGACAAACATGAGTAAACATTGTTTTCTGCCTTTTAAACTATCTTCGTGTAGTTTTTTGAGGTTAGGGTATCAGCATCAGTGTTGTATATGATACCTATGTATACAAATTTGACATAGTCACATATCTGACGGTAAGCTTTGTCTATTCAGAACTAGACTAGGACAAGTCAGTGAATGGCGGAGAATGAGGTCGCAGCTTATCTGGAAGACATTAGCGCAAGCCATGATCAATAGTCCTTCAGCTTTAATTGTATTTGTACTGCCGGAAAGCGTTTTTGCATCCGTGCCACCAGCATGGAGCGACTCTCCATGGAGCAGTACTTCGTCTCATTAATGTGTAAATGTCGCAGTCTCGCGCCCTGTTGTGTTGCTGGCTTTTTCCCCTGTAAGGACAGCCACTAATGGTTTTCCTACCTTCAGTTTGTTTCACGAGACTTTGTGGTGCCACGATGCGAGTCTTATTTCTTCTACCTCAAGTTTTCTCTGTGTTAATTATGGCAATAGGAAAAAGCTTGGTGTTAACATTCACTCTATCTTCAGCTGATTCTGCCAGCAGAATTTTATCATGTATTTTTGCATTGACACATAACTAACCCATCGTAACTCAACATAAATTTTGTTTTATTCATTGTGTATCCTTATCCAGCAGAATGTGGTCATGTATTTTATTGTCGGAAAACTAACCCATCCGTACTCAGCAGAATTTTGTCATGTATTTTGTATTGCTAGACAATTAGCTCATCCTTCCCTAGCTTTCTACTTTTTAAGTTAACAAAAATTATGAATGAGGTTTGTGATCCTGATATGATTTCTGTGACTTCCCACGTGTTGTTTAAAAACTTGTTAAAAAACTGATACAATGCGGTCAGGATTTTGAGTCATTTGCACTCATTTGAGACTTGACAGTGGCATGATTTTGTGCATTGTGTTCATTTTGGCTGTGGCATTAAATATTATTCTCAAACTGTCCGATTGTTTAGAACAGGATATAAATAGGTACTGTCAGTATTAGCATTACCGGGTGAGATTTTTTCTTCAGTCTGAGAACTGGCTGGTATTTTGACGAAACTGCTCTTGTGGTCTGAAGCAAACATTCCCTTATCGAGACATTGACAGATGATCCGATTACATTTCGATTATGGAATCCAGTTTGCTTGAGTTTTGCTGAAGACGCGTATAACGATAGTGTGTCAACGTCACGCAGTTTTCTTTATTCCTTCAGTCATGGCAAAGAAAGTGAACGAACGAATAAACGATAACCCTGATCATGGCATGCAAACTTAACTTCAGCTCAGGCAGAGGATGTTCAGCACCGTTTCCATGGTGTCGAGAAATGTTAAATAAAACTAGTCATCTATGAAAACAAAACACAAACTATGTCCTTAAATCAAACTGTATCACACTTATCACATGCTCATCCTGTTTTGAAAAAGAATAATAACATGTAGTGTCACTCGCTGCTGTTGTGGTTCAGTGGCGACCAATCACCGGTATTCACGTCTCGGTGCCGTACAAAAGTAGGGGCCGAGGTGATGACGGTGGCCGACAGGGGGAACGTTCTGGAACAAAACGTGGGATTTACGTTGTCGTGGGTAGTGGAGAAGGAGGGTGGCAGTCCTGGTCCTGTTTGCCGCTGGCTCAGTCGGGTGTAATGAGAGACGCTGTGGAATCGATGACAGGCGGTGTTCTGTCCTATGGGAATAAAAGGGACTGACGAGCTCGCCTGATGCGGTGGTGGATGGAGGGGTGAGGACGGGGAGAAGGGCCTCCAGCAGCCGGCAGGAGATGCCGGACAGTGCTGTGTTGTCAGCACGCTAGGGACAGGCAAGGCTTTCCCTTTGCACTCCTGACTTTGCTAGTCTTCCCCTTTCCCCCGCTACCCCCTGGTCCTACACCGGCCACATCGGTCACAGGGACGACGGTAGAGTCGATCCTTCAGAAACTAGAAACGACCGATATAGTCTGGCCCTCAGTCTGGCCGCGGCCTCATGGTCTGTCTTTCGTCTTCGGGCTTTTTCAAGTCTTCGCTTGCGGTGGATGTCTTGCCAGGCTTGCAAGTTCCCGACCTCCGACTACATCATCTCTGGAGTTTGTCCTCCTAGTCAAGATGGGAATCAGCTGCTCATATCAGGCTATCAACTGTGGATCGATGTACAGACAGGTCGTGCCAAAAACATCTGCAGCGAGCCTATGGCACTGGTGTCCTGGGACCACAGATGATGTATGTCATACTAGGGACCCTCAGATCGCTGTTGCACGCTCTTGTATACACGGTCAGGGCTCGTTGCTCTAGGCCCCCATCGTTCCCCAGGGCTCGCTGTCCGTGGTTAGTGGCTTGCCCGTTAAAATAACGTCTACAGAGGGTATATATTCATAGAATACCATAAAACCTTTGTCTGACCAGCAGCAATGATTCTGGCTTCAGCTCACATGTTGGTTCACAGTATTTTATACGTCTGCTCTAGTACTAGAATATTTTTTAAAATAGCATTCCTCTGGAAAAATCTTCACACTGATTTTGGAAACTCTTACAAGACGAGACTGTTTAAAGTTCTTCTTCTCCTCCTCCTCCTTCTCCGCTTTTCCCCCTGTCCACCCACCTGCACAAGACCGAAAAGTACCTTCTCGTAAAATGCAATGAATGAAGAATATGTAGTTGGTTGTGTCCAGGCATTTACAACTGAAGTAGAGCTACTTGTAATCATTGGAATGGCATGAGAGATGTCTCGACGGCTCCAAATGGGCCCGTGGCCAGGAAGGGACTGATCTTAAGGACGGAAGCTGCTGTTTTCGCTGTATTTCTGTAGAACTCTGTTCCATTCATTTTCTCTCGCAGATCGTTTGACTTCATGCGAGACATTGTCCCCCAGGCCAAGCGGTAAAACGCGGATATGCTAATGGAACTGAAATGAAGAGGTTAAAAACAATGGTAAAATAATGGGAAAGATATTTCCAACATTTTTGTCACGAACCTAAACTTCATACTTTCATTATGGAAATGAAGATTTTTTATAGAGATGTGGTTCTGGGATGCATGAGCGCGTGTGCGCGTGCCTGCGTGCATATGTAGCTGTGGAGTAAGAAATGTTTTATAGGAAAGCAAAACATAAAATATTGAATCTAGAGAATCTAAATTCTACAATTTAAGTTATTCCTCAACAGGCGATCATTGTCACGATCAGCAAGCAGACAAATGTATAAACATGTGTATAGAGGAGAGAGAAGAGGAAAATAATTAACGGTTTTAGTTCTGGGCATTGCACTTCATTCACAAGTCAGACCCTACTTCTGATTATTTAAACTTAAGCACACAGAACACTGATCAACTGGCTGTGAACTTTTCAAATAAACTTTTTATGATCGAAGTAGGTGAGGACATTGCCATCTTGTACATATTTATATTCACTTTTAATGAACTTCGTGAGTTTTCTGATTAATTTGATGTCACCACATCTGCTACAAGCGGTGACAAGGTTGTCGAGTGCTAACTCCACGTGGTTAGAAAAATAGTTTATGTCCTGTGACATTCGATTGTCAAAGGAAACTATTATGTAAATAAAAAAAGAATAGAAATGTAGAAAGACAGGTTGGTGGATGGAGGCAGTTGAACTGTCTTGCATAACAGCACGATGCGGGCATTTTTCTCTTTTCATTTACCTTTCCCTGCGAGATGCACAAGTAAAAGGAATGGAAATGGCAGACGTAGTGAAGTCCAGTGTCTGTTTATGCTGTCACAGGAAATTAAGTCGGCAGCATTTCTTTAACCAGCCCCTGAGCAAAATGTTTAAAGCGTAGAAGACATTAGTAATGAAGCAACCATACAAGGTTACCTTTGTCGCCCTGCATGCACTTTTTTCCCCACGTTTTCTTTGTCCGTGGCTATGTTCAAAACAGGAATCAGTTATTATCTCTCCAGACCTGTTGTTTTGGCCATTTTCTCGCCAGCTTTCTCATTCTCATTTGCCTGTATTTTTTTAAGTTTGGAGTCTGGAGGCTTACTCATTTGATTTGTGGTTGTTTTTTTCAAGTCAGATTATGCGAATGGGAACAATTGTAGTGTACAAACAGATATCTTCCACACAGTTTGCTATGGTGCAATGCCACGCTAGCAAACACACACACACATATTTACGCACTGAGACAGAAAGAAATAACACATTTGATTATTGCAGGTCCCAGATATAACAGGATTTGTAAACATACAATCAATATATCCCAAACAGTTCACCTGGAACAAACATATTTTCAATGAATACACGTCACCTATTTTGTTGTAATAATAAACAACAACAACAACAACAATGACATGGATACTGCCTCTGTCTCTTCACTCTGTCTTCATCAGGGTTACTGCTGTCGTCCTGTCTCGCTCACAAGGCGATGACATGAGCATCGCATCCTTCATCATCAGATACTTATGTTGTTATTAATGTTAACCTTATTGTTTTGTCTGCAGGCCATTTCTTCATCCCTTACTATCTTCTGCTGGTATTAATTGCACTTCCGGCATGCTACGTGCAACTGAAGATGGGGGCGCTGTACCGCAGAGGTGTGGTCGCCATCTTTTCACACATCGTGCCTATTTTGAAAGGTGAGTGCCATCAAAGCTTCTTGATTCTGTCCTCACATCTATGCTTTATTATTCGTTTGCTTTGTAATACGATAATCACAACAGTAAATAGCTTGTAGTTGTTATCATTAGGAACATATTCTTGAGGATTTGTTGATCTTTCAGGGTACGCACTTTGACCTTTTGTCTCTTACCTTTTGTAATAAATACTTTGAGGACAGTAAGTTTTGTACTACTTTTTTCTGTCAATTTCTTCCTCGTAGACTTCTCATCTTTGTCATCTACTTCGTTACAGTCCCCATCCTGCGTCTGTGTTGTTTTGCAGAATGTTACAACTTGACAACAATCGACCGACCGTCCATCTTCCGCAAAAGATCGTTGCAGAAGATGAGAATAGAGGGAATAGAATCGGCGAAATTGTATTACCTACGGCAGACTTAAGACGCAAAAGAGAGGGCGGTTATTTGTAGGTTTCTTCCCAGGAAACCAGCTGCAGAGCGTTACATTTTTTTTAGGTTTCATTAATCAAATAGAGGAATAGGGGGGAATTAGATAATGTGGCTGGTATATTTTTGTTAGCAAATTTCGAATTTGTTTCACCCGATGAATACGCAGTGCTTAAGAAAAATGGCGTCACATGGGAGGCGAACGGTTTGTACGTATACTTTCCTATTCATCGTGACACTTTGACAAGCGAAGCCATTTGAGGTATGGAAGTCTGGCTAGTGAATGCTTCCTCTTCCGAGAACGGATTTCCTGCTCCTCCTCCTCCTGTCGCCGCTTGGCTTCGTGGATTATTCTGGATATTTGTTGGCGCCGCAGCCCTTACTCCTGTGGGTGAGGCAAGCTAACATTTCAGACCCATCTACTCAGCAAAAAAGGTCATCTACAGATAACTGAAAGTCGTGGTGTAGCTGTGCCCTTTGGATACACGGGACTAGCACTCCAATGCGCAGCGTGTGCGTTTGTGAACGTGAATGCGATTTCGTGAATGCATGTGCTGTTGTATGTAAGTGACACATTATGCATACTTGTCGCATATCGGAGTGAATCTCGTGTAATATGTATATGTGTTTACATGCATGTGTGTGGATGATGTATGTGCATGTGTGTACGGATGAGGTAATGCATGAGCCCACTTCCACACGTGCGCGTACATGGATGGTCACAAGGAAGAAGTTTGATTATCTCTAACTGGACATGCCTCTAAACGCACTTCTAACCGCTTGTATTTTGAAAACATGGCCAGAGAAGACTACAGAGGTTGCGGTCTGATGTCCATACAGTCACACGCCACATTGCAACCAAACGACGGCTCGCATACATGATTTCTCTAGGATGCTCGCACAACGACGAAATCGCTTAACGGTGCATTTCTCATGGCCTATCTCAACAGTTAAATGATGCATGGACGGTGGCCTACGTGAACGAAGGAGGAACATCAAACGTTTTCTAATTTCTCTTCCTAATGGCTGTAGAAATTAGCGCAGACCAAGTCAGAGGTCTGCCCAAACTGCGCAGTTTCCTGGGGAAACATGAAAGGCTTTTATGTGGAACTATTGCTCATTGGTCTGAATACACCTCCGATACAGTCCAATTCTCAAATCCAGACCGTCATGGGCATTTAGGAGCAGAAACTTCCAGAATCAAGAGAAAGAGAATAATGATTCTTTCTTTTTTATTTATTTATTTTTTTTTTTTTTTTTTTTGGTTATAGCAGCTTCATCTATTTCGAGTTATCATAGACTTCGCATATTGTCTCTCGTGATGCTGACCTGAGCTCATGAAGAGATGTTGTTGTCGCCATCTCTCTTACTGCCGACATGGGGTGGTTGTGGAACAAAACTACTTAACGCTGTGTGTTGTTTTTGTAGAGAAGTTACAGTTTTAAGGATCGGCCAGTTCTCCGCTTCAGGCTCATTTTTATTACTGTGTGTAATTAACTCAATTCCATCCTGTTAAAAAATAGTTTAGGGCCGGGCTCTTGCGTCAGGAGTTTGTTCGTGTCCTGCATCCAATTATGGTAAAAATTTTCAAATATTCAACGTGTGCATTAAGTAGTCACGCAGCATTCCAGCCCAAGAACATTAACTGCCATGATAGTTTACAGTTGCCTCCCTCTGCTAGTCTAGGCTTAGTTGAACGACCAATCAATCGTGGCAGATGTAAAGCTGTTTAAAAAATATACAGAAAATGGCTTAATTACCGAAGACAATGCGAAAAAAATTCCTCTGCTATCGGTCGACCGAAGCCCGACAAGCAAACTTAAGAAAAAAGAAATAATAAAATAATATAATAACAAAAACAAAACCAAATATAATGAACTACGAGTGGTGTCGCCCCTGTGCATTTAGTCCTACAATCACTGCCTACCATTGACTGCAGTGCATATACAGATCTTTTGTTTCCTTCATTCTTTCCTTCTTTCTTTGTCAATAATTCCTACGCCAGGCTTGAATGAAACTGAGCTTCCCAGTCGAAATATTGTGCAGCTTTTTTCATAGTACGAAAAACTCTCATCCGTGACTCGTTTGACCGATTAAATCACTGAATTTTGTGACAAGGCTATTGATATCTCAAGCAGGTAACATATTTACATTTTTTATCGGCTGTCGAGCAGGAATTGGTATGCAAGCTTTGGCTTGAGGGTCTGTCTGCAAATTTGGAAGTAAATAAACAAAATGTCCCGTTGACGGAAATCTCATCACGTGATGAGAAAAAAAAACAAAACAAGAAGTACATTGACATTGTACAATATGACAGCTCCAAAGTATTATGAATGTAAAAAGATCACTTGGCTCCCGGTGGAAAAAAAAAACAGCATGCCTTGTCCTGGATACTGAAATTCTTTCCACGCCAACAAAATTCTTGCATCGACCAGAGTCTGTGTTTACATCGTGAAGACTCGGATTTTCCTACACCTAGAAAACTCAAATCTGACCTTAAAAAAGGGAAACGATCCGGATTCGGTTACAACAAGAAGAAAGTTCGGAAGGTCACGGTTGCTGAAGCACAGCTTCAAATCAAACTGACATGATCCAGTCGACCATCATCGGCCTTGCGCAGGTTACCGGCTTTATCATTTGATTCCACCATTGTCAACTGACTGCGCAGAAAAATGTCAGCCGCGGGCCTACTTTATGTCAGCTGCAGGGGCTGTGGAACCGGACTGTATTTGATTAGGCCGGCTTGTCCAGGATCTATCATGAGATGAGGGGACGCCCTCCAGCTGGTAGAAAGACTGTTTGATCTTTCACTTTTCATAAATCACTCCGCGCGTCTCCCAGAATTTGCCATGGAGGCTTTGTCACTTGCACACATCGGTGTGGGCTTGGGAGTTTTTCTAATGACTGGTTATTAGGAAAATCTTCTTTTGTCTCAAATGTTTTATACGGTGCTATTGGTATAATTGTTTGCAACATCAACGAGCATCAACTCGGAAGACGCACTCACTTTCCCCACATTCAGACCAATCCACAGCCTTTGCTTGCAAGTGTGAGAGCAGCAGGTTGGCTCCTTCGTGCGCGCATGTCCTCTTGTTTATTCTTGTTACAAAATACTTGGAGAACTCGACGAAGCATCTTTTACAAACGAATGGCTCAGATCAGAAATAGGAGATACAAGAGAACAGGACAAGCAGTATATCGCCATCTGTGAAGCTGCTCCGCAATGTGACGTCTGGCTTGTGACGGCCAGCACTGTGACGTGCCAGAAAAACCTGGAAAAGGCACGCTTTTCTCTTTCTTCATTATTACTGTCATGAATAATTTCGGGCAGTTCAGCACCTATCTCGTTAACTCCAGACGAGGCGTATCTTTTTGGTCTCTTACTGGGAATCCAGTAACGAATGGGATCGATGGAAAATTTCCCTACTGATTTCCCTCTCTTGTAGGATCGATAACTCGCGACAGCCAGCAATCAGGCTGACTTCCCTTTTGCTAAATATTCAGGACTGACATTTATTTAAAGCCACTTTTCCAATTTACTTTCACGGTAGAAAGAAACTTGGCTGGAATGGAGGAGAAAACAGTTGACATGAGGAATAGGAAGTGAGATAGAATGAGCAAGCTAGACTCCAGACCTCCAAAAATTTTGTTGTTTTTTTTAAATCCCTGTGGTTAAGAAAAGATGTATAGTGGGGGCTTTTGAATACTTTCCTTGTTTAGCTAAGTCATGCCTACAGAACGAGGCTTAGCTTCTAGGGCGTAGGGCTGAGCCCGCGAACACTACAAGAGGGAGATGTCCCTTGGCATGCATTGTTTTACTCCTTCCATTCTGCATCCCAGCCATCGGTCAAACGTGTTCTCCCTTTGTCTTGCATAAATGAAGTTTATTCAGAACGCGTGACTAGGTTTCTTTTTTTTTTTTCTTTTCTTTTTGCAGGCGTTGGGGTGGCGCTTCTGATCATGACGTTCTTCCGGTCGATCACGCATGCCTTAGAACTCAGTTATGGCATAGTCTACATGTTCGCTTCCTTGCAGCAACCCTATCCTTGGGCACAGCAACCCAGTGACAACATCAGCAAGGAGTAAGTTGATGTTTCCAATGATTAATTTTTGTTTTCGGCGTAGACGAGGGAAATAGTTTCCTAATCTAATTGTAGTGGTGCGCATTTTAAACAGTTTGAACGAATGGCTGGAAGCTAGGTCATTACAGACTTCATATCTTTAAGTTTTTACCTTATCAGTCTCGACATTTGTAAGAACTCTCACTGTTTGATTATGCAAAATAAGAAATCTTCCTTGAACATTATATCATTATAAGAGGTTGGACATTTACGATAAAAAAAATAATGATAAGGAAACTATTACAGGAGCTATAATTTAAAAGTTTACCTGTAGGTTTTTAACAAAATAAAGAAGAGTTTAGGAAAATTTTTAACTAAAATGTTAATTGAAACTAGATATTAAGATTATATCATCATAAATGACGACTGTATTAGTACAAAACGGATTATTATGACCAGCAGCATTGAAAAGTCTAAACGGACAACTCACTCCGGGAATAAATCCAAAACGGTTTTAATTTCTCGTCAAAGCTAATTGTTCCTAAAAAGAATTTTCAATATGGAGTGTGTTGCTCACACAGAAGGTGCGCATTTAGGGTGTGTTGTCTACAAACATGTTGGTAATGATTCCATTAATGAAACAGGGGAAGAAAATCACAAGAGAAGGTAAGTGTGCGAGGTGCATGAAGTTGCAACATGAAAGCACACAGGTGACACTTTCTTACACACCTTACAGTTTCAGAGAACCAAATAAAGCTACTTAAAACTTGATTACTTATCACACGGTTTTTTTGTAACATAATTGTCTTTGCATTTTTAAGCCATTTCTCTTTGGGGAAAAAATGGTGGTATGCTTGCTGTCAGCTTTCAATGGCTGAAGTTGGAAACATCTGCCGAATCAAGTGTCTGGCCGTCCGCCTGTGTCAGTAATTGGCCTCAAGACGTGTATTTGTGGCCGTTATAGGAATGATGCTCAACAGTCTGAGATTGCCTCTGTTTCCTCTGTATCCGCAGGGAGGCCAAAATCACCATCTATTCGTCCAGTCCCGAAGACCGCTATTTCACGTGAGTACCAGTAAGCAAATAGGTGGTTTAACTAATGACTAGTCGCCAATTTCCGGTCTGTCCCGAGACACCGGCCCTGCACTTTTTCTCCCTCTTCCCATGTCCCCAGACCTCTCCAATTTCCTCCCAGGCTGTGTTGCGAACCGCCGTGCCCCAACCAATAGGACACTTGCAATACGACTCAATTCAGCACCACCTTTCAAGACGAAAACAAAATTAGCTGTCGGCAAAGCTGGGTTTGTTGTTTGAAGAAAGCCATAACACTAGCGGACTGTCTCTCTCTATGCCTTTCTCATTTTTCCCCTATCTTTCTTTCTCAGCCAGTTAGTGCACAGTGCATAAAGTATCCCAGACTCACAGTCCCGGCAATATAGCAGTCATAACAAGTGGCCTCGCGGCTGACAGTCTTTCGTCATCACTGTTTGATGACTATCAAAAGGGTTAGAACCTAAGGGCCTGCTATTCGGGTTGGGATTTTTCGACAATGCCTGCCTGTATTATATATATAGTTTGTGTTTGGAATGTAAGAAGACACAGCTACAAGAACAGAGCACGAGGTGTGTCATTTGAACATTTTTTTCAAACATTATTTCTCCATTTCGATTAATATGGGTGGGAGGAAACCAACTACACAAATCTGTAGGCAGGTCACATCATTCATCTCTGCCCTTAAGTAACCTGACATGTAGACTCTTAATTTGACAATAGTCAGTGCGGTATCACCAGCATTGCGAACACCACAGTGGGGAATCCAATAGTCACTTCCAAAATCAGCAGGAAGGATGCGAACAAGAAGGAAATATTGAGCGCACAATACCTGTAGCTTGTTTCTTCCTCTCATCTGTCATTTAGGCGTCCTTTTCACAGCTTCGTTCTTCGTCCATAGCAAATTGTGGGGCTTCTGCCAAGCAATTGTCTGAAAGGAGTCGCTTGAGGAGTTTTTTTTTAAAGTAGCTATTGGTCCGTTTGAAGCGGTTGGCTGGCAGGTCTCGGCATTGATTTTACATCATCGGAATGGAACCCCTCCCCACAGTAAGCTGTCACCTTCCTAACTATCGTCGCTTGTGCGCAGTACATCCCCGTCAGCCGCCAACAAACAGGGGCAGCTTTTGGGCGCCTGCAAGGGGCAGCGAGGACCGAAATATCGCCAAAAACATTTCGTGGCACTTTTTTCATGCTTGCTGGGATCTTATCTGTTACTTTCATCAGACTTGTTCTTCCTGGATATTTAACTAAGTGTGGTAATGTTTACGTGACGATCAGATCAGTTGTTTACATGGCGGTCATGTAAAATATTTAAAACGTTTATGTAACGGCCATATCGAATGTTTAATTGATGGTCATATAAAACGCTCACGTGACGTCATGCTTCCCCGCCAAAATAAGGACATATTCGACAGTGTTTGAACCGATAAGAGAGGACTCGAGGGTTCCATCAACTGATGCTGTGATATACTCCTTTGTGTGGGACTCGCTTATGACAAGTCATCGTTAAAAATGCACTATTGCTTCCTAAACTTAAAACGACGAGGTCTTTCCACTTTAATCTGATTCTGCATTCTGTTCAGTATTCCGATTGTTTTTAAGCACGATCTTTTCCTTTTGTCGCAGCACAGCAAACCTAAAAAAAAATCCCCATTTATGTGGCACGCTTAAATTAAAACAAAACTAAAAAAATTAAACAAAACAAAAATAAACATTACCTATTACTTTTTTAAAATGCAAATCATGTTACAAAATAATGGGATTGGAACAATGTTTTTTCATAAAATATCAGGTCCTAAATTATCCCAAGTATTGTTTCCAAGACGGTGTCTCCTGTGCGGATATGGTTTGAAAGGTGAGCTGGGAGATTACGCGAGCAAAAGTCAATATTATATTTTCTTGCCGTGTCCTGGATACCTCTGACCCCAAACAACTGCCACGTTAGAGGACGTGCTCCACAACGGGGCGGGGAACTCTCCATCGCTGTTAGTTGGGACCCTCTTGTTTACACCTTATCTCCACTGATAAATCATCCGATACACTAACATTTTGTGAAGCTTCCTGATATTGATGTATGATGAGATGTTAAACTTTATATTGATATGGTGGCATACTGCACGCTAGGCTCGCCATTTGTGATTGGTCAGCTACAAGGTCTCTCCATTTTGTTCCCGTGCATTCACAGGGTGACATCTCTTGCTGTTTATTTGTGGTTGTAAATGTCACCTTGCCGTGATTGTTGAGCAGTGTGTGGATCACATTACGGTCTTTAGGCACAACATTTCTTGCTCAGTTTGTTGAAATGTCTGCGAGTCATTTTCTTTCCACGCCAAGCTGAACTGTGGAAATCACCACATTCGGGTACACAAGCGCCAACTACGGGTATCCAAACATGACGAAGCAAGCAAAGCCAATTCGTCTTGCACGTCTGAGTGTAAAGAAAACAAGACAAACGTGGGCTTCGCGAAAGTAGACCGGACACAAGAGCAGCAGTCAAAGAAGCTGGTAAATGGGACTTCCAGCTCTCCCACAGCCAAGACCCACAATAACGCTTCGTTGAGATTTTGGTAAACCCTCGGGAGACAAGGCGATAATTTCATTTTGTCAGCCTTTTCTTTCAACGATCTTTTTGTCTTTTTTAGCTTCTGTTTCTGACGAAACTTTCACATCTTCAGCAACAGATTCAGACCGGTTCCAGGATGAAGAATATTGAAGTAAAGAGAAGGAACCAAATGCTTAAATCTTTTAGTCTTCGCACTCGCGCTCCTTTCTTTCTCATTCCCTCCCTGATTCTTCACCTACCTCCATCCACACCCCTTTCTCTAGCAGTGAGAGCTTCCTGCAGCTGTCAAGCCTCCAGCGCGCGAGATGTTCTGTCAGATTTGCAAAGAACGTCAAAGGTCACGACTCATGCTGAATATGAAAAAGCGACGCCATCTTCTTTTAATACAAACCCCTGCTGCGTATAATAACCGGAAAAACACTGAAACCTGAAAATTTTAAACATTCATTCGTAAGGACGTTTAATGTCTTTGCGAATATTGCAGACGACACTGCAAGATCTTCTGTCCACAAGGAAGCGAAACAGCCCTGTACAGAGAGACCACCTGTACTCTGAGGATACGTGTCGTATTGTGTATGAAATGTTGGTTTGGGTGTATTTAAAGTATTTTAGGGCTGCACAGATTCATGCCTATAGTTTTGTGATCTTGCAGAGACATATCCCAGAAATACTCACAGGACTGTGCCCATGGAAAAGACAGTTATGAATACTTTAACTTGGCTTTGATAGACCTACGTTGGTGGGATTGGTGTGTTTGTCCAACATACAGGCAAAACATCTCAGCCTTTATCGTTTTCCACATCGTCTTTTTCATGTAAACGCTAGAGAAAAAAGCAGGATATGAACAGTTATTAACAGTGACCGCCGCCCTTTTGAAGTCTCTAGTGAGTGCTGAAGTTGACTGATTTCCAGCAGAAAAAAAAGGGAGGAGGGTAGAACACTGTGGGAGAGGCCACTCAGACTGCGGAAATTGTTCTGTACACAGAAGTTAACATCTGCAAAATTATGAAGATCAAAGGCCTTATTTGTAGTGCATTTGGAACTTCCGCTGTACTGTATGCACAATGTGACGATTTTATGTTTTCTTCTGAAGCGATAAAAAGGGTGAGCGAGTGAAGAAGAAATAAAAGGAGAGGATATTTGGAAGTTGTGGGAGCGCAGTGGGTTCAGACACTTGAGTGCTGGCTAAAAGAAAAACAAATGATCTTGAGGAAATAAATTGTTTTCGGGAAGCCTCTCCCTAGCGCGTGATGTGCGAAGATCCCCGCAGCCCTCACATATTTCCTAACTCCAGCTATACATCAGCGTCACAACAGGCTTCCAGTGTTCTCGTCTTTCCTCCGAAACCTGTGTATCATCGTCGGGTCGGGCTGCTCGTGGTATCAGGAGAATAGTTTACGAGCTCAGCCACTTCGGACACTTGGTGGTGGAGACCACCATTTACGTGAAGTCCACAGTAGCTGCGTGTAAGCTTGAACTTTCAGGTGGCCGCAGTGTGTTGGGCCAGACTGGGTGCAAAGCCCGACGTCTGCGAGGCATCTCCCCGCCATCTGCCCCGGCTGATCCCTTGTTTGAGGAACTCGTTAATTCGTGCACCGTCGGCTTTTCCTGGCTAAACGCTACGGAGAATCGAAAACAGAAGGCGCTGAACAACGCTGGCAGGAAGAATTCAAGATCCTCAAAATCGATTCCCGACCATCTTGGCCTTTTGGCAGCAAAACCGCAATCCCCCGCACGTTAGCATAACGGCTATTGAACCGTTTCCAGGTCCGTTAATGTTCTAAAGCCCGCGACCTCGCCTGAAAACGTAGGTTTCAGAAAGACAATGCTTGACGAAGAATGGTCTACTCTTTGAACCATCAGTAGATGAACAAACAGACACGAGGACGCTCCAGAACATTAGTTTGCTGGTGACAGTTAAAATGAGACAGTTTTGAAGAACAAACAGGAGGCTAACTCTCCGTGATAGCAAGTGTATGTTAACATGCAGTCGGTTCATTACAGCAATGATCTTAGACCTCGACCACAAGCTTTTTTCCCACCTTATTGCAATAATCTTCTTCTCAACGCTGTCTCGGCCATTTTGCTGAGCTGTGAAACTTTTTTTCGGAACTTTCGCGTAAACGTCTTGGCTTCGAAGCCAAAAATAAAAACATTTTACAGTCTTATCCCTTCTCCTTCTTCTTCTCTTCTCTCTCCGGGAGTAAGTACTGCTCACACATGCGGCAAGACGCATTTTATGTGCTCTTGACCGAAATGTAGTTTGCTTATTTACATTGCTACAGATAAAAGAAAATTTCAAGGCACTATGCCAGTGGAAAATGTAGTATTTTTCACTGTGGCCGCTTTCTGCTGAACTTCGTGTTTTAATGTGGTGAAGAGTACAAACATCTTTCCAGTCACTGCTACAAAATATTTGCAATGCTACAAAATCAAAGAAGTAAATCGAAATAAATACGAGATACATCGATGTTCTATTGAAAGAAAATGAGCAGTTAAAGAAAACATTGATGAGACTATTCAAGATTTTGGTAAACTGGAAGATGTCACGTCGAAAAACGTGATTTGTTTTGTCATTAAAAAAATAGTGATGAGAACAATGTAAAATATGTTGATAAAGTAACCTGGCCTCTTAACGAACATTTTCATGCAAAAGTCATGGGAAACCAAAGACACTGAGCGTGCTTATCGTCTTGGAAAACCAAAGCAACATGATCTCGCCCCTGATTGTTAAGTTCCACCGTTGAGATGAAAAATGCAGCTTATGAATAGCAAAGCAAGTAAAGACAATCTGGCGTCAGAGTGGCAAATGATCTGACCAGACGACAGGCGGCCAACATCACAAATGGCCCTCGAGGGAATGAAGTTTGTGTTCGACAGAAACGGTAAACTTCATGTAGATGACAGATGCCCACAACCCGGGCCCCGGCTGTAAGTTGTCACCGATAATGAACACAGAGAAGGTAGCAATGATAAATGTTCTGCTACCTAGTGTTGCCGCCCTACTACCGCTACCCTAGATGATGAGAGTGGAGAACCTTTCTCTGTCGCATGGTCGCCGATGCAACCTTCAATCTCCCCAGCGATTTCTGATAATGCGTCAGTTGGTCAGAATGCAATCAACATTGTTATTTTCTGCTGATACAAAGATGTATTAACGTCTATGTTTTTAATTGTAAGATTAAAATTGGGTGAGTTGTGATCACTTCCCGCATTAGCACCTTTAAGCAATATATTTTTTTCGTACTCTTTCTCTTTTCCATTCTCACTATACACTACCCCACCACGTCCAATGTTGTTACACGACAGAAGCACTTTCGAAGACTATTAATATTCAGAACAAACTATTTTCCCATTATGTTAATATGACAGTCATTAATCACTACTCAAAGGAGTCGTGTAATGCATGGCCAAGAAAAAGCCGGAAGAATCGCATTGCATTGCAGTTTTTTTTTGTATTTTTTCCGCTTCTGGGTGCACTCGTTGTCCATATTTACTATTCTTTCATTCTGTTTGTCTTCAACTGTTGTGTGTGTGAGAGGGAGAGATAAATGTGTGAATGTGTGTGCTCGCGTTCTGCTACTAAGTATATTTTTATTATTGCTTTCTTGTGAAAAATCTGCAAAACTCAATAACACGTCGTATGTATTTATCAATATATATGTATTTATCTGTTTATGTCCTGCACCTTCCACCAACAGGCAAGAATTCCTGCAGAGGTCGGAGCACATAGGGGCCAGCAGTCAGCTGGTGTGGTACCTGGTGCTTGCCTCCCTTGCAGTCTGGCTTCTCGTCTTCTCCCTCACCATGCGAGGCTCCACGGGCTTCGCCAAGGTAGCTAAAGCCACGAACTTGTATTACTGGACTGCTGGCAGACGATTTTTTCCAGTTAACTACTAAAACGAGGCATGAGACTACAAAACTTCCGGTTTAGTCACATTCTTTGTTTAAGCTCGCCGAGAGTAACCGCGGAGAACTTCGCAAGAGGCTAAGCGTTGGTCTTGGCAGACGGACAGACAACCTATACATATCCATGCTAAAGCATTGCACGTGTGTGGCTTGTGGTGCCGATTGATATCTATCTCCCACTTTTTCTTTATGTAACAACCTTCTCGTGTAAGCAAAGTTGGTTGGCCGATTTATTGACTCGGGCATAAGTTTTCACGATTGCTGTAAAATGCATCCTCTTTTTTTGTTTAGGAAATATCTCATGCTTTATTTCTCTGTCACAATCTTGCTATGAACAGATGTGTGTATACGGGTTTTAGCGAGACGAGCGTCCGTACAAACATTAGACAAACAACGCTGGTCGGCGATAACGGCAGGCGAGCGGAGGGATACTTCCACCCACCCACCCTTCACATGAAGGATTGATCTGGTGGTGATGTCCGACAAGGGATAAATGTCGAAGACATGTTGCGTCTAGAGTGAACACTTTGTGGAAGCCTTCTTATCCATGCTTTCGATCCGTTGGTTGAAAGGCAAATTGTTTGCAGCAAGTGAAAGCTTTGACTGACTTCGCCATAAACTCTCATTTCCTGATACTCTCTTGAAAGAAAGCCGAAAAGCTTCAGAAAAGTTTTGCTCTCTTGAAACGAGAGTGTGTATAGTACAAACTAGATGGACCTTATTGACCCGAGTCCTCCTTCTCGTGATACACGTCTTGCTGTTGTAGCAAATAGTGCGCCAAGTAAATGAATAAACGGAAGGTACGCAGTATTTACGAGATAAAGTTAGTCCTTTGTCAGTCACATCGTCCTAGAGCTGATTGTATAAGAATACATACTAAGCAAAATCCTCCTGATACAATTGCTGTGCAATGAGAAAGCAGGGAACCTTAAATTCTGTGTCCTTAGTCCCACTCCCTAGTGACTTAAATCCACATTGTGGTTAGTTATTATTAGTTCAGATGCGACTGTAACTTTCTCAATGTTAACTTTGTCAGCTGTAGCTTCTTCGGCTGTAGCTTTGTCGACTGTGAGTTGGTCCGCTGTAGCTTTGTCAGCTCAAAGACTTGTGCTGCTGTTGCCGCAGATGGTGTACGTGCTGGTGCCCATCACAGGCGCGGTGGTTGCCGTGGTGCTCATCTACGCCTACGCCGCCATCCCCAACGCCAGCGGAGCGCTGTCGCACTTCTTTTCCAACAACGCCCACACTCGTCAGGAGCACGGCATCGTGTACGTGCAGATGCAGCTGGGAGACGCAAAGGTGAGTTGTGCTCATGATGAGGGCAACAACTCCTTCCTTCGACCACCTTTTCCCCGACTCCTCCCTCCGTATTCGTTGCCCTACAAACTCACACACCTCTTCATCACCACCACCCTAGAATGATCAAGCGGAGGGTCGGGTGCCTGTTGTAGTAATTTAAAGCCATTCGGCATCATGAGGTCCTATTGTTATGTTGCTGCTGTTGTATCTTGGATGCAACTGCTGGGATGTGAACAGCGCGAGTGTGAGCGTGAATCTCAGGTGAATGCTTCCTCGCCCTGTAGGCGTCATATTCAGGTGGTAAGGAAACTCACAACACTGGGTGGAGGCTTGCCTTAGACACGATGAACCATCTACATTTACCTCTACGTCTCCATAATGTCGATCCGGTGATTACTTTCCTGCAGCGTGTCCACACTTTTTGCCAGCACTGTACGAGTCACAATAATCAGAAGACCGTACAGAAATATCTCTTGTGCATAAACATTTGACATTCTAGAATTATGGCCTTCGTTCACTGGTTGTCTGGGCAGAATGAAGTCTGGAGTTTTAACAGGAATTTGGTTTGTTATTGAGCGGAGGTGGACAGGTGAATGGATTTACAGCAAACGAGCCATGCGACTTTATTATGTAGTTAACAACTATACTTGACAATCACAGTACACTTCCAAATGGGAAAAATATTTGAATGAAGAATTTTTTTTTTCCTTTTCTATCTGCCTGGTTTAGTGCTTATTTGAATGTAACTGATAAGATGTCTTACTGAGTTTCTTCGATCTCCTGCTCACAGAATGATTCACTTTTTTTGTTTTAGAGCTGTTTCTTATATTACCTAATTATATTATTTAATATTTCTCCACTATTCAGAGCCATTTCACGTCTAACATCTTTTCGCTGTTCGAAGTCAATTATTACCTAATATCTTTTATTCCCAGTCATTTTATATATATATTGTCACTGTTTCAGAACCAAGAATTTCTAATATCATTCCGCTATTTCTCCACCATTTTATATCTGATTTATTTTTACTGTTTAGATCCATTTCATACACGTCTTTCTGGGGGTGGAAAAGCGAGGATTTCTATCTCATGGATGCAAATGAAAAGACTTTTATTGTTTTTTGTATAGTCCTACATTTTATTTTGAAACACGAGCTCTCTTTGTCACTTGAGTTAAGACTTCTTCGACATTCCTTGAGATGCTTCAGAGATTGGAGTAGGACAGAATTAATTTGGTCGCTGGAGTGACCCAGAGATAACTATCACTCCTGTAGGGGTATGACGAGGTCGCTGCTGTCTGTTGTATTGTTTCCATCATTGTTAAGAAGTGCGCTCCGTTTGTCGTTTGGAGATCAGTCGCGAGAGAATGGGAATATTTCTCACGTGCAGATGTGGCTTGACGCGCTTGACCTCCACTTGTACGGGCTCGGGGTGTGGGCGGGGGTGCTGCCCTCCATTGGAACGCACCTGAGCAACAGGAAGGTGGTCATCAATGCGTGAGTGTACCTGGCCGCTCGTCAGTAGCATATTTTGCATCTTCCTGCTTGTTTGTGTGTGTGTGTGTGCTTGCACGTGCGTGGTTTTATTAAATCTTTAGTTTATTTTACTGTTAACATAATCTTTAGTATGTTTGCCTAAGGCCTGAGCGTTCGAATCCTTTCCTGTGGAGATGGGAGGGTGAGTGTGTGTTTGTATGTGTACTGATATGTATGGGAGGGTGTGTGTGAGGGTGTGTGAGAGAGTGTGGGAGTGTGTGTGTGTGTGAGAGAGTGTGTGTGTGTTTGTGAGTGTGTGTGTGGCGGGGATGTGGATAGTGTTCATTATTGTGGTCACTTCTTGTATATATGAAAGTGCGAGTGCGTGCTCACTAACTCTCATTTGTCTGGCTAGCTCTGTGGGTGTGTTGATGCTGCTGTACGGGAGTCTGCCCCACATCTTACTCGTGGCTATTGCTCCCTACATCGACCCCGCCTACACCCTTGGCAGGTTCGGACATGCGCATGGGGTCAAGCCAGGTAAACATAGCAACATTATTAACGCATTAGTCACTGAGAGTGCATGAAGAGGAGAACCAGTCAAGTCAAACGAGTGATGGTCAATACAGGAAAATAAAAGGAAAGATTTCAAATGTCGATGACTGGGAAAAATAAATCTTGGCAACACACTCTTCCCATTCGAAATATTTCATACTTGTTGTTTTATGACTTTTAGAGCTAATGTATTTCGAGTATGGTGGGACAGTACCTTCTAATTCATTATACATGCAATGTTTTTAATTTTCAAGTAAATTTCATGACTACTGTTTCTGATGCAGGACTGGCGTACCTGTTCATATCTATCCCGCACACCTTCGCCAAGTACCAATTATCCCCCTTTATGGCCTTCCTTGTGTATCTCGCTTTCATCCTGGTCGGCTTGCACCACCTGGTGAGTGTGTCACCGTGTGACTGTCATACTAGTAAGACAAGTACAAAGTTTGTGTGGCATCTCAAAGTCTTACCAAAAATTGTAGAAATTTTTAAACACAATAGCTTCAACTTCAACCATACCTGCAAGACGTTTAATGATGTGCAGCACAACACCGTTATGTGGCACTGGCACCTGATGGTGCGAAACAAAAGAAAGGTGTTGCAGTCGGTTTCGTGTTAGAACTGGGAAAAACTATAGTGGGGGTTCTGGAAACACTTTATTTAAGTACAGATAACCCTTGGTGTCGGATACAGATCCTGTCTTAATTTTTTTTTTAAAAAAAGCTGCGGATACTGAAATTGTTGAGTACGACGACCAGTTACTATTTTTAACAGACGGGTAAATGTGACCATCCCCAAAACCACAAATACTTCACGTGTCACTAAACACCTTTATAAGCCATCATTTCATGATTTGAGATGACATAATGCACTTTGTATAGCAACAGCTGCAAATAATCCCAAACAGTGCTGTAAGTGAAATGTTACAAATCTGCTTCAGAGTCTGCAACGAAAAAAGTTGTGGGTACCAGGAAATATCTCTACACCGTTGACATTGTGAACAAGAACAAACTTGTTTTAGTTTGCTGATTTATGAAGGATTTCCCCATTTTATTTGCTCATACATTCTGACCAATAGCGGAATAAATTTAGTTAAATCAACGCTGCTGCAGACACAACTGATCTTTACAGCTAAGTCCTGTCTCGGTAAAGTCTCTCTTAGCAAACAAGCCCATAGCCACTGGCAAGATAGGACGGTCTAGACAGGAGATATAATCTTGGGCAAGCTGACCTCTTGCCACCAGGAGAATAACATGGCAAGTTTAGAAATGTAGCCAGCAGCTTTCTGTTTGCAGTGTCTGCACATGCTGATGGTCTGGGAGAACGTGTGGCCGGCTCTGCCTCACGGCTTGATGCTCTTCTTCCGCCGACCCCCCCTCCTGCTGGCCGTCTTCTGCTTCGTGTCTTTCCTCCTGACCACACCTTACACCACTGGGGTCAGTAACAGGCAGAGCCACTGTCTTAAGGCAAAGACTGAAGTTAATGTAGAAGCACAATGGTGTTGCTGTAGATACAACAGTTTCATTACTACAATTTGTCTGACAAAGAACAGGCTGCTAATACAATCTGATATTCCTGCCGAACCTCTGATTATCTGGCCAGCACTGTGTGTTTTTTAATTGGCTAATCACGTGACTGGTTTTTATGGGTGGAGCATGTATTGAGCTTCAGTAGGGAAGTGAAATGCTAGGGATGCCTGGAGTCTCTAACACCCGACAACTCGCCGCCATTGCAAGATTCAGTTTCTCGCAGACTGTTTTGTCTTTTGCTTCTTGAGCCTGCAGTTTTATTCATCGTTAAATTAAAGAACATTTGTATGATGAAAGCGTGTCAGAGGTCTACATTTAGGATCATAACTTATTCAAAAAGTACGCGTCTGGTTAGCCTGGAAGAAAACTTCAGGGTAAAAAGTAAGAAAGGTTCTTCTTTTGTAATTAATTTTAGTCTGTCTCGTGTTGCCTTGTGCTTTTTGTTGCACCGTGCATCCCTTTTTTCGATTGTTCTGTCACTGTGCCAAGTCATTTCCACCTATTGACCTTTTCTTCCACTAGCGGTCCCTGTAGCCTATTGTTCGTCTCCACCATCTTGCCCAAAGTGGGATTTTTTTTCCTCTTGATCGGATTACATGTCTTTATTTCTGTGCAGTTTTGAACTTTTTATTTCTGATCTACATACCTTGCATTGTTTACATTTTCCTAATTTATAAGCTTTGGACTTCGTTACATTTTCTGCCACTACATGTTAAGATTTTGGATTCGTGCGAGGACTGAACTGAAGAGAAGAGTTTTTATTCTGCCTCATGCTACGCGGATTTTCTCGACTACTTCGGGAAAACTCATCGTTCTTCTATTCCAGAACTAACAAGCTTTTGTAGTTATTATTATTTTTTGCTTTTGTTTCTTGTTGGGTTTGTTTTGTTTTGTTTGTTTGTTTGTTTGTTTGTTTGTTGTTTTTTTTGGGGGGGGTACAAAGTGCTTTCATTCTGCTTTGATGGTGGAGAAAGGCTGTACAAAAATCGCATTATTATTGTTGTTGTTACTACTACTACAATACCACACTCTGTTAAGATATGTTTGCTGTTTCAGTGTGGCATCTACCTGTACCAGGTGGTGCGTTTCTACATCGACCGTTTGCTCTTTGCGCTGGTCATCTTCAGTATGGTGCCGCTTATCATCGGCTACGGTCAGTGTCATTAACCTTTGTTTTTTGATGTTTTTGCTATCGGTGACGATACTAATGTAGGTGGTGTTCAGTTGGTTATCTCTTTTGAACGGCTTTCCAAGCTATCGGTTGTCGGAAATTGATGCCTTGGTTTGGCTGGGTGGTTTTAAAGTACATCGTTTAGTGAAGCTTTATGAAACTGAAGTTTCAGATTAACTCATTCGTATTCATATGTTGCTTCCCAAAGCAGTTTTAGAGAACGTCTTGAGTAAATAGACTTAGACAAACACATACTTCTGGCACACGTTTCTTGACTGCAACTGATGTATAACAATCTTCTTCTTCTGTGCCTCAGTGCGCCAAGAGCTCTTCCGGACACCCATCGAACGCATCTGGATGGGCGTCTGGTATGGTCTGGCCTCAGTCACTGCCGCGGTGAGTTCTGACCTTACGCCTGACCCCAGTTACCTTTCACTTCACCCCAGTTATCTTACACTTAACCCCAGTTACCTTGCAAGCATGGGTGGTGTCTTGGTGTTAAGAGCGTGGGAGAGAGTTTGGTAACGAACTTTGAGGTTTTTCACTTTATTTGTTCTGGTTTTCTTTCTTTTGTGCCATCTTGTTTTTCTTTCGTTCTTTTGTATAATGTGGATGTGTTGTTGTTGTGGCCGGGTAAGTGGGTGAGGCTTTGAAAATAAGGTGCGAAAGATGGCTGTGCTCTTCTTGCAGAGTCTGCTCATCTATCAGTTCGCGGTGTACGTGTACCCCGAGGCGGTGGTGGAGTACGAGCAGCGGTGGGCTGAGGACCTCGGGTGGTGTGTGGCCGTCACACCGCTGTTACTGGGAGTCGTCCTCGGGGCCTTGCATGCCCTCCTCATGGGTGAGGGCAGCATCTCGGAGGTGAGCAGTGCTTGAGACACGTGGCAGTAACCAACACTGAAACTAGGGATTTTAGTAGAATCACAATGGCAAACAATGGAAGAAACGATAAGACACAAATTACTACGTTCTAATGGTAATTTTGAAAAATCCATTAAAGATGCATTTTGATTCGTCTACTAGATACGCAATTCAACAATCTACAGTAAATCATGAGTAGTAAAAACTATTTTCCGATGTATAGGAGACTGACAGGGTGCAATAAAAGCACAGGTTCCTCTCATTTTCCATTCTGAACCAACAGTCCATTTCATACCCTACTCTAGAATATTTTAATGTTAAATTTTGTTGCTTTGCACTCATTTAAAGTGCTGTTAATCCGAGATGAGTTTTTAAAGTTAGTATTATGCGAGCCGCTTTTTAACGCTCTCAGCTTCCTGGAGGTCTGGTTGTGGACAGACTTCACTAAAACCGCAAAAACTGTCTCCCTCATTGGCTAAAACATTGCACACAAAGCGGGCGGAACAGATTGTCTTCCGTTACCTGTATGCACTCTCTCTGATTAACAGCAGCTTTCAGGGACACGCTCCCTGAGGAAGGAGAAGGAGGTGGCGACAATAAAAGAGACTGGTTAAGTAATAATGCCTGACTCCAGCAGACACCGCCTTACAGCCGTTCTTCTCGCCATGTTTGTCGCAGCGGTTCCTGGGCTCGCTGAAGATGGGACGACTGCCGGACCCCGACAACACTGACGACTACGACTCCGGCGAGACCGGGGACACGGCCCTGCAGGGCTCGCGCTCTCCGCACTCCACCCGCTCGCCGCGCTCCCTCCACCATCCGCCCACGCACCCCCAGGCCACACCCCTGGCCGAGGCCTCCGGCTCGCTGTTTCCTAGCTCCTCCGGGTACGGGGCCACGGAGAAGGCGGAGGTGGAAGTGGTGATGAACACCAGCAAGTCCTGCGAGGGCGACATCGCACGTGTGTGAGAGAGAGAGAGACGGAGCTGACAGCTCGATGGGGTCACGGAACTTCTGCCAGTTAGTGTTCTGATTCAGTTGTGTCAACCTGTTCTGTGAGTCTCAAGTTCAGTCAGCTTCAAATGTCATCACTATCAGAATCTCTTAACAGTGGCCTAGACCTTCTACCTTATTTAAAGAAAAAAGAAACAACAGCATCGTGCATCAGATCGCCAAAAGAAACCATTACATATCTTTTTACATTTCTACAACCCAACACTAGACTAGTAGTCTGTCCATACTTTTAAACCTAAACGCATTCAGCATTTTGAAAAAAAATACTATGAAGAACCTATCCTTGGAGACGACTGAAGATGAGCGAGTGGTTTTTTGTTTGATCTTATTTTTTACGGAAAGCAACATCAAAGGGAAGGAAAGTATTATGTCAGCGAGCTAGAACACACAAAGTTTCGCAACCCTACTGTACCGGCCAAAAGATACACGTGCAAGTCAGCGGGGGATGGGGACATTCAACACCTCGTCACCAGCTCCATCAGTGAGAATCCAGAGTTAAAGGAGAAACACATACTGATATCTAAACAGTGCTAAATTGTCCCTGACGCAGACAACCCGTTGATGTGGCACTAAAGGTGAGCCCTTGCATTCTCTTGTCCCTCTCATGGTATGTGGTTCCGTTCCACTACAACGTCTGTCCATGCTACGGACACCTGCCAAGTAGCAGAACCGGATCTGCTACTAGATAGGTCTTCATACTTGAAGGACTCGAACAACACATTTGATAGTTTAGCAGCTGGAAACACCTGGCATCAAGTTTCTCATATTTTATCACAGGTCCACGTTCCAGTTTCTTCAAACTTCTGCAAGGGGTTGCTAAAGGAACACCTCAAACAGTAAGGGACGAACTTTGCGTAAAAAATGTTTCCATCCACGCCCAGTACTAACATCGTTCATAGCTAACTGTCTGGCTGAACACCGACATCACCAAGCCAAAATTTCGCTGATGGTGGAGCCAAGCATTTAATTTGAAAGATGATTGGAAAGAGTTGCCGACTTGTGTGGGGTTTGCGGATAAACTAGGCTGAACATTGAGGCTCACATGTCAGTATGTGTGGGGCGGCAGAACTTTGCTCACATCCTGAACAGGAATAGCAACTCCGCAGAAGTTAATTAGTGGTGTTATGATAACTTTTACTTGAAGACTACTTTCAAATAGCTCAAGATTTCGGAGTGAGACCACAGGGTCTTTCGTGATTGTTGTTGTTTCTTTTTCTTTTTTATGCTTTAAGAAGGAAAATATTGCTGGAATTAAGCTGTGATGATAAGAGTGAAATATCCGCTTCGCACAAACTATGGAGCTGTGGAAGATTATATTCTCTATGAGCACAGGAGGTCACTAAAGAGTCTTACCAAATAGCTTTTCCTTCTCGTCTTGCTCTGGTATACTTGAGATGGAGGATGGTATAGAAAGAAAAGTGTGTGGGGTGGGGGATGTTTTCCTTAGTGTCATCTATCACTTTCCTTAGTGTCATCTATTACTTTCCTTAGTGTCATCTATTACTTTCCTTAGTGTCATCTATCACTTTCCTTAGTGTCATCTATCACTTTCCTTAGTGTCATCTATTACTTTCCTTAGTGTCATCTATCACTTTCCTTAGTGTCATCTATTACTTTCCTTAGTGTCATCTATCACTTTCCTTAGTGACATCTATCACTTGTTCAGTCGAGCATGGGACTGTTCCGCATGACATTGGACTTCCAAGTCATGTCATAGCCAGTCGTCTGAACACTCTCCATGCGAGCTACCCTTGTCCTTGCTCCATCTCTATTCACTTTTCACATTGTTTCCTTCCTTTTACATCGCACTTCCACCCAGCACAGGCCACAGTGCTTCCAAATCCTGGTGAAAATTAATGATCATTACGATTGGGACCGTTCTTTTCAACTAAAATGTTTTTTGCTTTTGTTTTTGTTTTTGTCAACAGCGTCATTTCTGTACTTCTGGCATCTCTGTACATTCGCTAAGCATGTCCATCCTAACCGACAGACGATATTAGAAAAGGGTTAGTTTCTATTTTCTAGCTTTGCGAGTTGCTCATGTTTCTGGACCACCAAAAATAGGACGAGAAGGAGGGAAAGCTGGGGGCTCAATGCTGGCTGTGTGATTGTTTGCTGCTATGTTCATTTTAATTTTCCATCCCCTTACATTGAAGAATTGTTAGATAGAAGAACCATCATTGGAACAACTAGCTTATATTTCACTGCCATCGCATGTTTGGTATTGCTTGTCTTTGTCATGCGCAGTATGAATGTATTTAATCACATAAAAAGCAGAGAAATGCAAGGTTACTTGGGAGACAAAGGGATGGAACAGTGTTATTCGAGGCTCGAAGGTCAGCGTCCACCTCCCTTCAAAAATGTTTGTAATGTGAATCTAAACAGAGTAAAACCATGAGCTTGTGTACTCGACCCTATGTAACGCTCTGTCGTACCAGTAAGTCCTGTTTACCTTTCATCACATTTTCCAGTTTTCTTTCTTCCTCTCCTCGCCTTAAAACACTGTACATTCCAACATTTATTTCTCTGCTAAGTCCAATTATTTATTTTCTGTCGTTCCATTTTTATCACACATAATTCATCGTGTTATCCCTGTCGAGATCAAATTTCAAATGTGCATTTTTATTCTTCAAGGCAAACGATATAAAATGTTTTATCTTTCATATACTTCCATATCTTCTAGAAACCACATAGCCTAGCTCCATTTATTCAGGAAAAGAGATTTGTTCTTCATCTTGAGCTCATAACTGCGTGTAAAATAAGAACACGATACTCGCTGATATCTTTTTGTTACTTTCTTCCCCGCCACACCGGTTTTAATCAGGGTAGAGCACGGAACGGAGGGCTGCAGTGCTGTCTAGTCACTTGTCTGATATCAGTCTAAGCACCTTCACGATGATTCGCACTCATTGAAACTTATCACTGATTTCAGAGACAGTTTGTGTACTGTGGCATGATAAACATGTTTGTTCCTTAACTGTGGCATGATAATAATAAACATGTTTGTTCGTCAACTGTAGCGTGATAAACATTTTTCTTCTCTGTGCCATGATAAACCTGTTTCTTCTTTAACTGTGCATAAAATCGGTCGTCTTGTTACTTCTCTTGTGGCGTCCTTCTTCTGGAACTCAAAAATTCGATCATGCATGTACCCGCCCCCTCTTTTTTAAAAAAAAAAAAAACCCACCCAGGTCTGTGTTATTCTATGAGCAGGATGTAGAGGTTGTATTGCTCACAGTTTACTAGAATCATTCACGGGTATGCTACCTTGTATTTTGTTGACGAAATGGCTTACCTCTGTTGGTCTTATGTTCAACCATTATTTATGTTACGGAAGAATAATTCTATAGTTAGCACGTGTGATAGCTGCCCCACCACACACGTGGTCCCACCCACCTCCGGCTATCACTGTATAGGATCAAGGGAAGTGACTCCTTCTGTTGACATTCTTGCTGTTGTCTTGCAGGGATCATTCGCCGCTGGTCTTTGGAGACATGTCCTGATACTCCCATTTCTGTACATAACACATTTGACTGTGCTTCTCATCCTCCCTCTTTTTTTTTCTTTAATGTATTCTAAAACATCAGCGATTGTGTAAAAATGTCGACGTTTCAGTGAATGATTGTAGCGGGGAAGGAAAAACACACACAGAGGTAAGATTTTCTTTTTGTAAAACTGACCTCTGGGAGAGGTTTTGTACAATGTATCGCAGATCATTAGCATCATTGACGGATCCCACCAGACCTTCCTTCCTCTCCGATGTTAGCTTTACATATAGACAGTTCAAGAAAGCTTCTGTAACATCTTTGCATCACCTTTCGAATAATGCGTACCAGTCCCTAACAAGATAACCAGACAGCTCTAGTTTTATAATTCCTATAGTCGACATGCAACTTTTATTACAATATCAGCAAGAATTACCATGTTTACTGGGTGATTCCAGCCGTTTTATAAAGTACATACGGCTATACTGTGAGATTTTCTTTGTTTGCATAAACCAGGGCTTCTGCTTACGCAAAAAAATTGCGTACAGTACGCATTAAAAGTTCGGATGACCTCTTCAATTTTCGTCAATGGGGTCCCCTTCAAATTTGGGCGAAGAACAGGGACCCCTTAAAAATCTGAAGAAGGGGTCCCTGAGACCCCAAAGAATTTAGCCTTAGCAGAAGCCCTGTAAACCATCTGCAGTAAACGCGCGTTACTGACTGCACAAAGACACGCGCATATGCGAATATGCGAACCCACATGTTTGCTACACACGCATGCGCAAAACAGGCAAGCACGTGCATGTATTTAGCAATAACAACTCTTCATTTAAATGTGTTGCTATCACCTGAGTGCGCCAGCATGCATCTGGGTATTTCATAGAAGACATCTCAGTGGAATCAGTGGAAATGATTAAGTCGTAATATTACTAAAGTCGTTGATATTGTGGATCTGGTGATTTGAGTACAATATACAAATGCTTGTAATGTAGACACTGTAATTTGGAAGACCGCTATATAGCAAATGCATGTTTGCAAAATTATCGCTAAAATGCGCGATGTCGGAAATAAACAGCACCTGGTGTTTAATTGCTGCTACACACGCTTGTCCCCTGTGTCGTGCGAGACTCCTTAGACTTCCTCTTCTTGGAAGCTAGTCCTGGCCACACAGATGATGACCCACCTCACCTTCCCACCCAACCCCTGCTTACAACTAGTCGCTGTGTTGAAGCTGAGTTCGTGTCTTTTCAGTGTCAGAGTCTCTCACACCTCTGTAGACCCTTAAGCCAGACAAAGTTAACTGTCTTCTCCAGTCGCCAAAACGGACCTCGTGGAAAGCTTTCTCTAAAATATAAATTATGTAGTTGTTCCATGGTTGTGACTCGTTACTGTTCTGTCACTGCTCGGATAATAAGCGATGTCCGTGTACGAATCTTTTAGCGATGTGTTTTACAACTTTCTTTTAATCTTTGTAGTTGATATATTTGGCAAAAAACGAAAGTTACTAAAAACAAATCAGGCGTCTTATGAGAGACTCTGCGGGCTATTTTATGTACGGAAAATGAGACGACGACCCTCATGCAAGCCAGGACTGGATGTCTGGAATGATTCGGTTTACCTGCTCAACACGAGGCCGGCAATCATGATGATTGTTAATATACCGGTCGTGCTCACCACGAGACCTCCTTGCACTCACACAGAGATAGGTGCAGGAGGACAAAGTGTACATAGAGCGAGTAAGTATAGAGCGTTAATAGTATAGAATAGTGTCACAAGAGAGCTACTTCCTTTAAATTTGAAGATTCTTTCAGACCATACGTAATTAAACGTTTACACGTAAATTCATCAACATCATCATCGTCGTCGTCGTCACCACAAGTATTGATGAAAGACAATTTGTCACTCGTGCGCTAAGAGGCCTACACGTACTGGCTTTGCTTTGGCATTTGCCTGGAGGTGCAAGAACAAGATTTCGTGACGAGTTCTTGTATTGCTCACAGAACATTAGTAGCAGCTCGTTTAGTAAGCATCTTGTTCACGCTTTGCTGTCTATGTATCTGCTACAAACATAACATTCCTAAACCACAGAGCGCTACTCAAGTCTTGCATGAAAACCGTGATTTTATTTTCAGAGTGTTCCTCAGTGAACACGGTTCATTACATCCGAGATACGAACCCTCGAGTTTCATATTTCACTACGATGGTGACTTTGAACGCTTTCTTCCCTTTCTGTCAGGACAACCGATATGAACGGTGAGCACAGCTCACCTCGAGTACTCCTGTTCGCTGATGCACAGCCGTGGTAGTCTCTTGAATCTTACCCTCTAAGAAGAAAAAATTAGTTGGAAGAAAGTAGCAAGTATCAAACGTGTGTCGATGTCCACGTGTACATCAGTGCCGGTGGCGGCGCTTGAACCATTTTCAGTTTTTGTTGTCTTGTGTAGTTTTGGTTGTCGCGAGGTCTGCGTCACACACAGCATCCACTGCACGCTGCATACAACGGCTACGAGCTTAGCGGGCGACATCAAACATCCTCCGTGTTACGGATCATTTTGTTTTATAACTAATGTTAAGAAATACTGCTTTTAGTTTCATGGGATTTGGTGGTGTTTTAGCGTATACGGGGCGTCAGGAAGCTCAGGAAGAAAATTGCTCACAGGTCAGAAATTACGAGTTGGACTGTAGAAAGTTCGCCTTACAAAACGTTTATCAAGAAGGACTCTAATCTTCGTAAAGCGGGGGAGAACTGAATGTCGTGTTGTGGGGTGCTTGAAGTTTCTGTAAACGTTTACATTTTACGTCAGAGGTTTACTTCATCTACTGTTTCGTAAAAGCAGTCCTGCACGAAATAAACATTGACAAACTTACCTGTGTTTACCTGTGTCACTCTTGTCTTCAACACCCTCTTGTTGTCTGGCCCTTGTCAGTGTGGTATTCAAATTGATGTTGATGTGATTGTGTACAAGTCTTGGGTGTATGTGTGTGTGTGCGCGCATGCGTGTTACTTTTTTGTTGTTTCCCGACCTCCAAAATGCAATAACAAGAAGAGCTGATCTTTGACTGAACTGCTAAACAGTAATCCATGAATCGTACTCAGCTGACTTGCAAACAAAAATCATCAGCAATGTCAATTTTTCAAACTTACTTTAATGCAAATTGCGGGAAAAACTAACAAGAGTGTTGAGTGCAAAAATATATTTTTCAACTGAGAAGAATGATCGGTTTTAGTCCAACGAACGTCGGGATCAAAAAAACAATGTATATAAAATTAACATAGTATATACCATGGCCCTCTTGATATGTCAGCATTTCTAACGAGGCAAGGACGGGTTGATAAACAGGACTGCACGAACATACGCGGTATTTCTATATAACTACATAGTATATTATAGTGTAAGTACATTACCGCTCAAACTGTCAGATGGCTACATTGACAACCGATGATTAAATGTTACAATGACAACATGGTTGCAAACTATCAGTTATTATCATTTAGAATCATTCCAAGTTCAACAAGTTTTACAAGCCAGTAAAGATCTCAGTCTCTAAGTAAACCTAACTTTAAATTTTGACAGAAAAAAATATATAAACAAGCAAGCAAGAGAACAATGTTTTTGTACATCCTACGTGTAATTACCGTATCAACAGCAGGGCAAGAAACATCAAACTGTTCAGCCAACTGGCGTTAAATTAGTCTTCTTTCAAATTAAAAAAAAAATTCAATTGCCATGAAGGCTTTAAGACAAAAAGGAAAATGAATAAATGAATAGAACATGGTGACTAGGGGTGGAAGGCTACAATGGGCGCCTGCAAGTCTCGTATTCTGACACCGAATCGATGGAAGATTTTTCAGACGTGACTGGGATGGATTTTTCAAATGCAGGCGACTAATCTCGCACAGAAAGCAACGAAGCCTCTCCAAGAAAAATTGTAAATCCTGGGTATTCTAGGGATTAGTATTCTCCGGAAATACGAGATTAATTTGAAGTTTATGACTTTAGAAGATTAGAAAAATCGAGTAAATATAGAAATTAATGTCATTATTGCTACCAGTAATTTTTTGTTTCTTTAGCATCACACACGATAAACAAGAAATTCCGGTAATGCCCTTTGAAAGCACCTGAGATCCCCTGAGAGTAAAGAATGTTAAGTGTTGGTCAATGGGATTAAAAGGAATGTTCCACAACTTCCTCAGAAGTATACTTGGGTCAGGTTGTCACAGGGAAGAGGAAGGAATTGGGGTTTTACACCGAGCCAGCAACTAAGACTATATCACGGCAAGGCAGCCAGCCCTGTAAAAAGATGCCATATGCAAAGAAAGAACAGCGTGCCCGAGCCGAGAACTGAACTCAGGACAGCCAACCTTCACTGTATTGGTGACAGGAGACAACATTGCGCCACCGGACCGCTCGCACCTTTACACGAATGAGGAATAACTGAGAGTTAGTGGCTTCGTCCTGTCATATGACACACATTCCTCAATCGAGGTCTAAACGATGAGAAAACAAACAGTCACTCACCATGCAAGTTACCCTGACCTCACTACACAAACACCACGATCACAAAAACAAATAAAGCTTGTTACTGATGAAACCAATCTCCAGGGGAGGCAAGCACGCTGCAAAGTAAATAAATCCTACATTCCACAGAGCTGGCAAGCTCACATTTTCTAACTAAATATGTCATATAGCAACTGCACCAGTGGATGAGAAGGAATGATGTTAGTGGAGGGAGAAGGGATGGGGAGGGGATTTTTAATCAAATGCTTGGTCAAAACTTCTGCGCTGGAAACAGCATGTTGCTGTCGTCGACGTAGTTGCTTCCCTTACACCGCTCCTCCCAGTCGGGCCAGACCCTCGTCTTCATGCGCTCGACGTACGCCACAATGTTGGGCAGGTTTTCTGAAAGCAGAAGTTTGCAGAAAGTGATCCAGTGAGCCCTGAAGTCTCTAATATAAAGTTTAATGTGCTAAATTGCACACCAGAAGGTGAGATGCACACTCTATTGTGTCTGCCGCTGTGTGCAGCCCACTGTTTCAATTTCTTGTTTTCCTTGGTACCCACACGCCTTGTACATTACTTCGCACTTCTATGGCACCAAGACTTGTGTTTAAGCTGCAAGTTCAAAGAAATAAAACAAACAAAATTAAAGTAGCTTGTCAGAATTTAGGTTTGTATGTTTTACGAACTGTTGTGAGTAGTGTGGGGGATGGGGTAGAGAATCCCACCAACGGGTTTCAGGCACAACTGCAGGTTTGACAATTTTAGTCTAAACTTCAAGGTGATCGAACATTGTCAGATAATCATGATTTATTTTACTCTTGTCTGTTAGTGGTAGCAATAAATCAACAAGACCTGCCTACTTTTCCAAGCGTGACATTAAAAAAAAAAAAAAAAGCTGCATAAGCAACCTAGTGAAGATTCAAAGTGTACTGGATGATGTAAGTAGGTTACATGCATGGTTGGTGATCGGCAATTTTGCGCCCCTGGCAAAAAAAAAAAACATATGCTGAACTCAACCTCCAATCAACCACTCAACATTAATAAAAATAATAATAAGAAGAAGAACATAAACTTGTATAACGTGCTACCCCTCTCACTCGCTCCACAATACGCTCGCTGGTTGCTGACTATCCAATGTCCTGCCGTGTTTACACAACAACCCCCCACCCTTTATAGTCTTTTTCAACATTTTTTTAAATTAACAGCTATTGCTGGCTTAGTCTTATTAAAATTCCTGCTGGGCTATCTTCTACAGAAAGAGTAAGTATATTTTAACTGATAGTAACTGGGGTTTAATCCGTGTACGCCGGTTTCCTCCACCCTGTGTATCTGTGCGAATGCGCGCTTTGTGCGTTGTAGGGGTGACGTAGCTGGACGGGTGTGTGCGAGAGATTGTAAGGGGCATTTAATGTCTACCTAAGGTGTGCGCTCGCGAAGCTGTGTAAGCGTGGGTGTTAATATAAAGTGGCTTGAACCAGCTTTCAGGTAGGAAAAAGTGGTCTAAATAAACATAAAAAATTTATTCCTGCAGCGCTGTCGAAACTCCACCAACACACACGTTTGCTACAAGTTGTTGATGACAGGAGCTCCGTGTCCACAAAATGTTGTAAACTCATTTTCTACACCTGCACTGGTCGTGGCTTATCAAATACCGGAGGCCGGCGGTCGGTGCGCCCCAGTGCTTGTGCCCTCGACGACTGCTCAGGTCGCTTGATGATAGAATCCACCCTGGCTGCATTCAAATACTACGTCACTCTACATAATATTTGAACTCCACGGCTTGTCATATACGTGGTGTGCGTGTGGGGTGGGGGGACGAGTGGAAGAGTAGTCCTCGAACCCATCTCCAAATTAATAATATCCAGGGACGACTAAATTTGCAAATAGAATTTGATCAAAACGTTGGGCAGATGCTAAAACGAAAAGTAAAACGAAGGTGGATGGTATCTGAGGACGATGTGATCCCAGTCGTCAGAAAATTTAATTCGTGGTCAGTAGCTTGACCTCCTTTGTCTCGCGCGTGCCTTGTCTGTCAAGGCTGTTCTCTAGTGATAATCGTGTATGTTGGCTCAGCGCCTCCACCGTTGACCGTTAAGTCATCTGTGTGACGTCGTAGTCACGTACAGACTTTAGTTGTCTTGTCAGTCCACTACACAACAACAACAAAAACTGTCTTACGTCTCACGTGGGTCTGATGACGACATCCGGGCATGTGAAACAGCACCTGAGTCATCATGCCGAACACAGTACAGTCCACCTCAGTCGGGGTGTCGCCAAGGAAGAACTTCTTTTCGGCTGAAAATAAGAACATAAAGTTCAAGATCACAAATAGTGTGTGCCTGTAGCTTATTCAGAATTACTGTAATTAATAATAAAAAAAAGGCTTTACTGTATAGTTGAGGTCACAAGTTGACAAAGTTGTGACCAATCAATCCGAGGCAGTCTTGTAGTAGTCATGGGTGGGTTAGTCAAGTTTCTTCTTCTTTTTCTCCTCCTCTTTGTCACTGTCATCGATGTTCTCGTTGATGATAAAGGCTATGATTTTGAAACCTCGTTGTTTACTACCGATCATCATCAACAACAAACCTCTAAGTAGGGGGAAGAGGGGAATGTCATGTAAAACATATCATTGCTGTGTAGCTGTATCAAGCTGAAAACGGTTAACACGTACAAGAGGAAAAATATATCCTCTAACACTATAAGAAGACAGAACACAGTCGTTATCAGAGAATTATTCAACTAAGTAATCGATGCCTCCAAACCTCCATAATCAGCTGTCTGGTGTAAACCTGCTGTAGAAGACTTAAAAACAATAAACAAAAAGCATACGAACAGATAAAGAAAAAAAGTTTCTGACCGATCCAATGATTACCTAGAAAATCAGAAATGGCGTTCAGATCTCGTCGACCGATATCCCAGATTTCCTCATCAGAGTGCCGCCCTATACCCTGGTTCCAGAGCTCCTTCCTCAGGACGCGGCTTAGGAAGAACTTAAGCAGCCACATCTTCGGCCCTCGGTAGGGCAACACCTCGTCCAGACGTTTGGGGTTGAGTATAAACAGTTCGTAACACATGGTCCTGCAACTCACAATAGTCTTATTTAACAGAGAAGCTTTCAGTCTCACAGAAGGCCTGTCCGAAATTCCACACAAAGTATACGTTCTTTTCATAAGCATGGGGAAGAAAGTAACTTTTGTATGAAAAAACACCCGAAATAATTTTTTTTTAAATTGAAAGAAATTAAATTAAGTGTGGCAACTGAGGAATTTCACACATCAAGGTACATTTAAACACGAAACAGACACTAGGAAGTGTCACGATTCAGAAAAAGGATTTTAAATATATATATATAAATTACGTAAAATCTTGGCGATGCCACACATCTTTAGTCTCACCAGTACAGGTTCTCTTCGATCAGCGCCCGGAAAGCACGTGCCTGCGCTCGAAGTGTGGGGCTAAGGTCAAGGTCGAGATCCAGGTCACGCTCCGCTTTGAGGTGTTCTATGCAGAACTGCGAGTCGGCCACAGCTCGTCCGTTATACATCATCCACGGTGTCTTGCCTTTGCTGGACATCTGGGCACTGTGGTCCACCTGATGTGAACAAGAATTATAGACCAAAGCAGTCACAAGCCTTTGTCGTGACCGACTGGTCATGAAGGAAGTCCACTGGATCAAGTTGGGTCTTAGTACAAACAGTTTTGTCATGGATGTAATGAAGTAGACAATGTTTGACAGAGATTTATGACCTAAAGAGCTTGAGAATGTTGATTCCTTACCCTATAAGGTATCTGCGCCAATCGACAGAATGTTTCCAATTTCAGAGGAAAGGGAGAGGCGGAAGGAACATGAAGGCCCCTTCCAACTCCGTAAATGACCACCGTGTCCTGCAGCATTGTTTTGGACAAACTACGTTTCCTGCCTCTGAAAATTGGTCACATTTTTAAAATTAAAATCTGAACTGTACGAAATTAAAGTAAGATTGTTAAGCTTACTATCACCCAGGATGATACGACTAATGCAGAGAAAACTCTTTGTGTATGTGTGTGCGCGCGCATCTGTCTCCTTCGCCTGTTGTCGCCGGGTGGGGTGGAGTTTCTGCTATCTAAAAGTGCAGACGAGATGTAAATGTGATTGATTGGATCGAGACGTAAATACAGTTCACACGCAAGAAAATTGATAGATGCTCTGTGAAAGGTTGGTTGCTCATCCAGGTCATGTTGTGGCTGGGGTGAGAGGTAATTACAGGTGGGAATGTCCCGACATGACTGACAACAGGTGCGCATCTCGAAGTCTGCGACACGCAGGAAGGAAAGAAGCTAGGCTGTCGTAGCATCTGTTGCGCCTTATTGTGTTTGTTTCATTGAGTGGAAATATACAGCAGATGTTAAATATATTATTCTGGCCGCATTTCGAATGTCCTTAAACTAGCGTTTTCTCTGTGCGCTTAATTACAAACAAGTTTTGACTCAAAAGCAAACGAGTAACTAAACATTGCGCGAGCTCACGGCGGTACTATCGCGTTTCCTCGACAACAAACCCTAGAATGATTATTCAGGATTGTTGCGATGCATAAGCCCTACCCGAAATATAAATCCTATTTAAAATCGCGAGCCAGACGGACGGATTTCCGTTCGTCTTTTGAAACACACGACAGATGTACTGAATTATAATTTAAAAATATTAAAATATAATATTATAACGTTATGAGTTCTGTTGATGTTCCAGAAGACGATGGCATGACTGTATTAGAATAAATGTAGATTTGTGTACTTATATAAAACTGAAGTGTTTAAATATGAAGCAAGACATCCCCTGAAAAATAAGCCATAACACCTCTTTCGCAGCAAAACTTAATATAGTAATATACTTATTTTCGGGGAAACAAGGTACATGACGACATTATTATCGTTATCTGACAGTTAGGACTACCGGGTGGGGTAGGCAACACAAATATCAAAAGATCCGATTGATTTAAGGCTTTGGCTGCGCCATCGGTAAAGAAGGCATCATTCCTGGCATGGACTTCAAGCATTTTGGAATCGACATCGCATCATCAATAGCAGACTACCTGCCTCCGCTATAAGCGGATGTCTAGTCTTCCCCAGCCATTGACCCGGTTATGACCAGCTTAACACAAATAAACATTTGTACTTTTGCTGTGTTGTTGTGCGTGTTCATAAATGAGATTCCGCAAAGCCTTTCCACATCCGTTGTGATCGCATTTTTACAGAAAGCAAATCCACCGTCATCTGCGAGAGTCCGACAGATGTTCTCGACACCATCTGCCGTACAGCAGTCGCAATGCAAGCTTGCTTATAGTGCAGCACTCAGTTTCATCTTCCTCGACTAATGTAGTTCCTTCGACTAATTTGAGCCTTCGCTGAGAATTAATTTCTTCTGCATTCTTTGTGATGCACAGAGACTTCAGACACTTTGCACGCTCTGCTATTCTGAGTAGAAAGAATGTGAGTCGTCTCCTGGCGCCGTGGTTATGAAACAAGGACAACTGATTGTCTCCAGGAGCACAGTTGGGAAATCAAGGGCAATCCTCTTGTCTCCTATTTGTGAAGCGGTGTCCAGACCCCGCAGGTAACTGCCTTATGACATTTTGCCATTATTTTCTGACTTCGGTCCCGGGGTGCGAACTACTATGTGAAAAATGAAGGCAATGAAGCAACCAAATAAACCTGCAATACCTCTATTAAAATGTCATCCCCTAAACTTTTTCAGGTCGTCCATGGTGAGGGGAGGTGTTGTGAGGTTTTAAAGACCACACTATTCGAGGAAAAAGGTTTTGTGTGTGTGTGACGGCGGTGCTCATCTGCTCTCCTTCTCACTGCTTTACCTTTCCATGATACCTATTCCAGACAGCTTAGTCGACTGGAAGAAGTTCGATGCGCCCCACAGGTATCGAACCAGCGCGCTTTCGGATTCAGACGCTCGAATTAATGTCTGTTTTCCCTCCGGTACAAAGCCTCGGACTTCTCGAGCTGCCTCTAACTTCGACCCATCGACGCTCTGCAGAAGTCGACGAGAGACAAAGGTTGTGCGCCCTCTTTTCCTCTGGGGAAGGATTAAGGGGAGAAAGGCGGAGGGTCTCACGAAACCGTGAACCGTGGCAGACCCTTAGGCTTGATCCCAGCTCTGAACACTGTATGGTCAGTCTTTATGTCACGTTGACCTAACAGTCGAAGTCTGTGCGTAAATGCACTGGGATGGGGGTGGGAGGAGGAAAAGGAGTGGCACCTGGTGTCCGTGTCGCTGTGTTGAAAACGTTGTCAGCGTCCTCTCTCTCGCTTACAGAGACAAAGAGTGCACGCAGGTGCTATTCATGTCATCAGAATCATCTAGAAGTGGTAAAATACATCCGAAAGCGCAACTGATTGACGAAGTTCACAAGTGACGAAAGAAAACAAAAAAAAACCAAAATGGAAGAGAGGAAGGACACTTCGCTAAAAGGCTTTATATTTATGTAGTTACTGGACACAGGTTGTCCAGTATATGACCATGGAAAATTTTACCCGGCGGTCATGGCAGTTGAAATTTACTAAATTTAAGTTACATATTGAATAATTTTTCATTTGTACACATATTAACCACGTACACGTATATATGACAAAAAGATTTTGTTCACAGCTACTGACTTATAGTAACCAGCTGCCATGATGACTAGCTCACGCCTGTCTTCAAAATCTCTGAAACACAATCATGTGGTTACATACCACACACCGCAGTGGATATTTTGAAATAAGTAAACTAAGCAACAACAACAACTTCAAATATCTAAACTAAATATCCAAACTAAGCTATTGAGACATGAAAAAACAGGAGTAAATATTACATCCCGCCTGAAGCCTCCGAAGCACACGATAACACAATCGAACAGTAAAGTTCTTGCCCGTGATCCCCGTCATGTAAAACTTTAGTTCAGAAAAACAACAATCTTCACATATTGAGAGGTGGGTAGGAGGACTCAAAGAAAGCTAAAAGTTTGTTTACCTGTTTGTTTTATACTTCCTATATTTGTTGTACTATTGTAAACTTACCCTGCCAGAAATACAAACGTGATACATATTGCTAACACCTGACAACACCAAAGCCAGGATCAAAGGATTGCCAGTCTCTAAAGATGCTTCCGCCATTGTAGTACGTGTCCTCTGGCAGTTTTCTGAGTTCGTAGTAAATACCTGCCCATATCCCGCGCCGCCCTTTGAAGCGCACGGCAACTGTTGGATGCTGGGACTTGAAGAGGCGGGGCCGAGACTCGCACCGTGCGTGTTGCGCTTGTTTCACAGAAAGCGGGTCGATGTGGGGCTAACATCTTCAAGAACAAAGGAAAATTGATTTTATAAATAGTTATGGTATATCTCTAGGGTGCGAAAGTAAATGCAGAGATCTTTATTTGCGCCTGAAGTTTCTTTCGATTACGTTGAATAACCATGATCCGCAACAGCCTCTCCCCCCCGCGCTGCAAAGTGTAGCGACCCAACCCGGCTTGCTGGCTAGGTACACACAGGGCATACATACCCTCGCTAGTCTTTCGTGTGTGTTCGTTGTGGCTTACTGGAGGATGTTACGACGCTACACCTTTCACTGCTTCTGAGGTGAGGCCCTGGGATATCTTCCGACCATTTCATCCTCTCTGGGGACGGAAAAGCACAATGGGTAAGTGTCGTTGCCGGTTACTTTTTCCCCCCGTTTAGGTATGGAAATGCTAATGTCGGAGAGAGATTCCGCTACTAGCGCGAGGGCATCAAGTGGGAAGTGGCTTTATCTTCACGGTAGCCTTAGTTGCATGTCTTCTGTCTTCCTTGGATTTTTGGCACTCGGCGGTCAGTTAAGATGCGTTCAATTTTATGAGAAGAATGAATATTCACCTGCGTGCGTCTCATCTGGTTGTTTGACAGTTATTAGCATGAGGTTTGCTGTGGCCATTATTATTCCGTGGCAGACGATCGCAAATTGTATTCAAGATGGCGGGAATAACTAGCTGTTAAGCCTATTTCTGTTTCGAAGGAAAGCTGCTGGTTTGCCAAATTTGCACGAGTCTGTTTAGAAGAGTGAGAGCACACGAAGTGTGATGTAGAGTAATTACATATGACACACCAGTGGGTTCCCAACGAGCGACTGTTCTCTCGACTGCTGCGCTGTGCACCCTGGGTGTCACTACGTTGCCAGTGACTCAATCTTCTGGACCGTTTGTTGCGGTTTTCGTCTGGTGGCGAGCTGTCCACTTTTTTTTTTTTTTAACGAAAGGTAGCGAAAGTGCCATCTGCTAAAGTTAGGTTTAGTATGGTGCACAGTCACTGGGCTAAAACTACAGATACTTCGTGTGAGGTAGTGACAGTTATACGCTGCAGAATGTCTCATTTAAAAATGTTAATTTTTGTTTAAAGGTTTTCGAACTGTCCATGTAACAATCTAACTTCCAATCTTTACTCTTTCCCTCGCACCCACAACTCACACATGCACGCTCTCATTACCCTCTACACCTGTGGGGAAAGTAGTTATACTAGAACAGCTTTAAAGAGCTTACACTTGTTGCCACACAGTACATGTTGAGTTGTCATTTGAAGACAAGCCTGCTGCAAATGGTTTCAAGTGGCAAATTTTCAGTTTATTTAAAGAGGAATGGGCGGAATGATAATAGAGCGGTTAAGTGCTGCCTTTAGATTACCTCATAGACATGAAGTCTGCAGAGCACACGTACACTTAAAAGCTGTTGCCTAGTGACAAGAATGTTATAAGTGGCACAAGAGCCGCTTCCGAGTGGTACAAGTGGAATGACCAAAATGATGATGAAATGTGTGTTGTCATCAGACTGACATTATTATCACCATCATTGTAGAAGTATCTTTTTCTTCATCTGTTTCCTTATCTTGTAGCATTCTTGTTTGGTTTTGCCAGCTCCTGAACATGCCAGAATTAAAATCAGGATGAAAGCTCACACTGTTTTTAATTAGCATAAGAGGTACATAACCTAGCTGTTAGTTTTGTGCCACTTTCGTTTTTCTTTAAGGACTCCCCTTGTAAGTCCTCACATCTTTTTCTGTATCATCAGGAGGAAGTGTTTGGGGGTTTTAATATATGCTTAAAATAGTAATGTGTAATTTAATCTGTAGTTAAAAGGTTATCACCTCATACTCTGCTGGTGCCAGGCAATATCACTCATTCTAATGCTTTTTCTTCATCAAAACTGCATAAAGAAAATTGTGATTATATAAAATATGAGTTGTGTATGAATGCAGAGACATAATATAGTAGGGCAGATAGTCCAGTTCTTGTGGAGATGATTTGTCCTTGTGTCACCTTCTGGCTATGATACAGAAATATAAGTAAAGGGAGCTTCGTCTGCCATGCTTCCAACTCTAAAATTTAGAAACAAAACAAGTGATGATGAATGTCAGGGTGTTTGTAGCTCAAGTTTCCATTTATTGTTGTTATGCCAGTAGCACCTGTTGGATATATGATAATCCACAAATACAAGCAACTTACTGCTACTATGTATCATGCCTTTGAAGCAGTTAGTGTCCCTTTTTCTGTCGCTTCTGATTTTTGCTGCATAGTTAGTGTTAGCACAGAATGCCTCCTTGTAAAAGAGGTCAGTCCAGCTGTTCTCTGGCCATCGGCACTATTCATCCTCAAAGAATGCATGCATAGGCACCCGCCTTGTGTTTATTGCTGTAGTTTCTGCTTCTGCTGTGGCTTGTGTTGTGCTGTCATGGTCATGGTGTGCAGCAGATTGACACTGTGCTTCAGCTGCAGTTCTTTCCCACCCATTTCATGCTAGTACATGCTTTAGTTACAGAAATTCCATTTTAACACAGAGGAAAGCACAGGAGTATCCCCCCCACACAATCAGGATCAGAGTTGTTGCTGTTTTGGCAAAGATAAACTGTGACCAAACTTTCCTATGTGTGTGCAGTTTTTTTTTTGATATTCATTCTGGCTACAAATAGCACAAAGATTGTGTTTGTGGTTCTATTTAAAGATATACAGGTATGTGTGTGTGTATATATCATTTGTATATATTTGATACTATATTAAATAGACAGGTTGTCACTTTCAGAACATAGTTGGGACAGTCGGTAATAATTGCTAAATAATTGAACACTTTCTGTTACAGGGACAAACTTTTTTATAGTTGGGTTATCCTAGTCATTAGCTTCTTAGGTTGGTGTCAAGTTGCCCTTTTGAAAATGTTTTGTGCTCTGCCTTTCTGTAGGCAGGCGACAGTGGTAGGTCATTGAGGAGGTGTCAGGTAGAGACAGTAATGCTGTCACTGGCCACATTGTCACAGTTTCTGCTGACAGGACTCAGTTGTTGAGAACACTGGGAAGGAGAACACAAGACAAAAGGGCAATAATAATTCACTGCAGGCGGCTTTTGGACTAGCAAGCAAATGGTGTACATTTCAGACAGTTTAGTTTCAAATTAATTAAGCTGGGTACAAATAGATTTTGTGCTGCAGTTCTTAGCACTTGGTATAACATAAAACATTTAGGTAGAGCATTGTCCTGAAATGGAGAAAAGTGGGTGTGTCACTTGAGTGCCTTTTGTTTTCTGTAGCTAGAAATAGAGACTGAATAAAGAGGAATTTAAAGAAAATTTTAGTTTAATGACTGAAAAATAGGACAGATGCAGTATTAGCATAACTGAGTTTCATAAATTCTTTGCGACCATAGTGATAGCATAAAGTAAAATTTAAAGGAAGATCCCAGTCTCTTATTTATTTTTAGGTTAAGAATTGACTTTTGCATCAAGTTGATCATTTGCTTTGTCAGTTATGTAGAGTTCTTATGAAAAACACCAAACATACTTCCAGTACCATTCCTTTCCCTTGGAGAACATGCTAAAATATTGAGTCGCTAAACATTAGTTTGTTCTCCTAGTCTCATGAGCCCTCTGCCTGCCTTGCATGGCTGATGAAGGCGGTCTGCTGCATCTAATTCAGGCCTAAACACTAAGATATTATGACCATCCAATTTTGTTAGTGCTTTACATAGTTGGCTTCTACAGCAAGGGCACTACCCAGGCCACTGGAGTAAAACATACCAGGCAGTTGTCAGGGAAACCCACAGAAAAGGGAGGCAAGTGCACTATCAGGAATTAATATTGATTAGAACAGAGAGAGATGTTCCTTTCTTTCTTCCAAACTAGATGGACTAAGGAATGCTATTGGCCAGCAGAGAATTTCAGATAAAGCAATCAAAAATGTGGCTCTTGAGGTAGCTTTGGATGACATGTCTGGAGGGAGGATATGGAGACAGTGAAATCAAAGCCTAGGGCTAGATGTTGACATGGAAAGCTGCATTTCAACAACTTTCATGAGCACTATGAATAATTATCATGCTTGTAAATTAAAAATAGCTGGAGTTGAATGTGAATGCATAGTGTACATAAAAAGTTGTTTGAATTGGTCATCAGATTGCTAGGGCATCCTGTTAAGATTGAAACCCTTGTGAACTTGAGCTGTGCTTGCAAAAGCTTAACGTTTAAGCCTTTGTTTGCAAGGTAGTGGGAATATATTCCCAGCTTGGCTCTGCTCTGCCTGCATGCATGTTACTGGCGAGTGCCATTGTTTGATGACAGCCCGCAGGTAAATATCACTGCTGACCTGCCTTGCCAAGTCACGTATTGTAACTAAAAAAATATTCTAGTCCCTTATTTCTTCCATTTTCAGTGTATAGCTTTTAGCGAAAATAGCACAATAAAATGTTTTTTTGTATACCATAATAAAGAACAGTCAAACAAAGACCATGGGATACAGTTTTGAAATAATTGTAAAACATTGCATTGTGTTGTTCCTCTCTAAGGGATACAGGACATTGGATTATCTTTGATTTTGTTTGTGGAGAGATTGAACTACCAACAAACATTGTGAGAACAGAGAAATTACACAACTTTCATACATGTTTCATCTATTTTTTTCATGGGTAAATAACACATAAAATTCAGTTTCATTATAGTATGTTAGATTTGTGTTAAGATTTATCTTTTGATTGAGATGTGCATTGCTTTTCCTTTCCAGGCCAGAAGGCTGGGAAGCATGAGCGAGATGGAGAAGGAGAAGGTTCTCCATCTCCCAAGCGCTCCCCGAAGCATTCCTCCAAGCGTGGGTCAAAAATTTCAAAGTCGCCCAGCAGAGAGTCTACCCCAGGTGCAGACTCGCCTGTGGATCAAGGGGCGGGCCATACAAGTAATGATGTTGTTGGTGATGATAATATAGAAAAAGAAAATATAGATCAGCCTCAACCAAGTCACCCACCAAATCATCACCTAAAAAGTCAAAGATGGGCCACAAGTCTTCCAAATCACCATCCAAAGTCAAATCCCATAAAAAGGAGCACAAGGAGGGGGTTGAGGAACCCATGACTATTGACCATCAGGGAACAGTAGAGAGCCAAGTGAGCTCCCAAGAGCAGACACCCAAGAAGATGGAACAGCGAGATTTAGAGCCCTTGACACCATTGATCATCAATGATGTATCGGTTACTAACCACATCCCTCAGGCAACCTCTACACCAGCTGCCAACGGAGTTATCAGCACAGGCATGCAGCCCGCAAGCCCACCTCTCAGTAAGTGTCTTTTTTCCTTGCTTATCACTAATGGCTTTGAAATTTTACAAAATATGTGCAGGTTGTTTTTGGTTTATTTGTTTTTATCCAGGCTTACATTACTTGGGCGTAAAATTGGAACTTGCTTTATGTTTTGATTGCAGTAGTAATGACCAATTTAGTATTTTGTAGTTTGGCATTGTGTGTGCTAGAGCAGGAGAGAGAGAGATATTAAAGGCCACCTGTTGAGCACCACAACAAATTTTATTAAAATGTAGAACCCATTTTTTCATAAACAGTTCACAAGTAGTACTAAAGAACTTTGAAACCACTTGCAAAGCTTGATGATCTTTTATTTCAAATTGTGAATAAGCAACCAGTCCATTTATAAGTAATAAGTAAACAGATGCATTCCTTGTAGCATTGAGTCATGCAGACCACATGTTGCAGCAGGATGAAGTACTAAATACACAATATCTTTACTGTGACCATTGATTTCATGATACAGTGCAGATCAACTTTTGGCAAGAAGAAATGTAAAACACAGTGCACCGTATATGGGATGCGTGAGATATGCCTGTAGAAAAACAGTGTTTTGCATGTGTATTCATAAACTAATTGTGATACAAGTAATAGTAATTCTTAATACATTTTGTCCCTAAAATAGTGCAATAAACTTTTTTCTCATGGAATTAAGTTCAAATTGTATGAAATCTTAAAAACATTATTTAAATGTTTAGCCTAAACCTTCGGTAGGCAGTTTGTACTTGTAGGTAAACATGTGAATGTTTCTTTCATACTATGTACAGTTATCACAGCCCCAAACAGCCATCTAAAGTAATAACACTACAACATTTTTCTTGGGATTTCCGATATAATAACCAACTAATGGTAGAAAATCGTTTATTGTCTGAAGATAAAAAATTCTGCCCCCATAAGAATCCAAAGAAGGAAACAGGTTTTCTAGTTGTGTTGACATTTTAAAGATGATTTGAGTATAGAGTTGTATAATCCAGTATTGGAGAGATTGAAGGTTTGTGGTGAGGTAGGGAGGAGAGAGTACATTAGCTCCCACCTGCTGAGAGGTGGAAGGGACTAATTATTTATTTATTTTTTAATGAACAGCAGCCGTTCAATTCCCATTAAAAGGACTGTGTTTGCCAGCAACAGCTATTGAAGTTCCCCATTGAATAATGTATGCATGGGGACAGTAATCTCTCCCTGTACAGCCAGTATGCTTGCTTAGCAGGCAGGCGTATGTCGAACCACCCAGCTGTAGGTTCAGTCCAAATGCTGTTGATCAAGTTCAGTACACTTGCTCTTTTCTATCTGGTCAGTGATGCATATGGTGACTCATGCTTCTTTGTTATGGTTTCTTTATTGTTTAATGTGCTTTATGATGTATGTACTTCAGCATGAATGCATGCATAAAGTTGTGCATGCACGTTGGTGTATCAGAGAGATACTGAGGAGAGAAGCGGGGGGTAGAGTGAGGAGGTGTAATAGAAATGCCTACAGAATTATCCTTTATGAGGGGCGGGGAAGTGTTGGTGTTTTTTGGTAAGCCAGCGACTCAGCTTAATCATGGAAGAGAAGCCAGCCCTGTGAACATGCAGAGAATTATCCATTATGAAAAAGCCACTAGGGTACTAGCATTACTGAAAACATAATTTTCATGATATTTTCATGATTTGAGCAATGTTTAGAGCAGTGAGTAACAGTGTGCACAGATATCAAGTACATTTGTTATGTACAGTCTTCTGTACATTCAGTGCCTGCGTTTTACAGTCATGAGTCACACTTGACTGTATTGACTCTTACCCCTGTATGTGAATGTGACACTTAGCTTCACTGACCTTTCTTTTTTGTTGAAATCTGGAGATTACTTAGTATTAGGTAGGCTAAACTAGTTATGAAAGAATAAAAACATGTTCCTTATTTAGTTTAATCCATAGGGGTGGGTTGGTGGTTTCTGATGTTGAGAGAGAATAAAATTGAGTAGTTGGCACTAATTTTTCTGCTAGGGAGTATCTTCCATGATGTGTTTTAGCTGCTGTACATATTACATGTGCTCTTGAAAGCACTAGTGAGAATGTGTGTGATTTTCTTGTGTGCGTGAGAGAGAGAATGAGATTTACTCACCTTGTTTCATTCTAGGCTGTCACTGTTGCCTGTGATAGATTACCTCTTACACAGACCACACTTTGTTAGAGAACCGCAAAATCATATCCTTCAGATGACTTGTCAAAAGCACAAAGGAGACAGTGTGGTCGCTCCAAGTATTATCTGTTATAAACTGGCCATAACTACAGCAGATATGCTCTTACTTATCTTTAGCAGCACTTTTATTATTTATTGACATTGGCTGCAGCTGTTGAATCTGTTTGTAGGAGTCAGATTACAGATTGAACAACATTTGTGCCTATCAGGTTTGACAGAAGGAGATAACTCAGTGGTCAGATAGCAAGAAGAGGAGATGAGTTGATTTTCAAGAGATTTAGGGTGGGTATCAGACTGTGGGATTTATATGCTTAACTCCAGAAATCCGAGTTAATCAAGTCACAACTCGGATCAGCGCTTTGCATCTCTATTTATATTATCAATACAGACATCTTGACCTTTTTTTTTTTTTTCAAACGACCTCATGGTTTATTTTTAATCAGTGTTGTGATGCATAGGATGCCAAATATAATGTCGGCTGCCTCTTTATCATTGGATCGTTATCTCACTTTATAGGTCTGCTCTCTCCACCCGCTTTCACGGCCTGAATTGCAGTTTGTGATCCCTTTTATTTCATTTTCCAACCTCATAATGCAAGAGCTCAAGATAAGATGATGCATGATGAATGCTTGCAAATTTAACCTCACATGCCTCAGCCAGAAGCTGTGAAACAGCCAAACCCACCCTTAACCCTTTGTCATCATTGTTGTTGTTTTCTTTTTTAAATTAACGACCCGGATGCCCATTGTGAGTCATCCAGAGGTATGTAATCCACACTGCCAGGCTGTTTGTGAAGGCAGAAAGAGGCCTCAGTTTAAAGGGGTATCTTGAAGGGTGTTCTTCGCAGTGTTTTTCATTCCAGAACGGCTCACATCACAGTTTTGTCGCCTGAGACCACGGAGGCGGAGGGTTCGTATTTCAGTTTAATCGGTTCGTTGACCTTTTTTGATTTCGCCCTTAAGTATTATCTAGACTTACGACGATTAAGTGTTAACCCACGATGGTGTTTTGTAAGGGGAATGGCGGATGTTGTCGCGGACAGTCCAGCTCGCCCTCTGACGTCAGCTTTGCGACCATGGCGATGGCGTTAACGTCGTCGAATGTGCGGCTGCTCGCTGCCGGACAAGCTGGACCCCTGCAGCTACATTTCTGTCCGTCTGTGTGGCAATAGGCATTCACTGAATTTCGGACCACAGTCTACCCAGTAGTACATCCGCCACCTGCGCTGTCCATTTGGAGAGTATAATTTCGGAGAACTACTACGCCATTTTGGGGGTAGATTTTGACTAGTCTGTAGATTACTTATTGTTAATTGTCAACTTCGTCGGTGCAGGTAAGTGAAAGTGAAAAAAAAGTCATTCTGGGAAGTTCGCGAAATAGTTACCGTCATGTCATGGCCATCTGATACCAGCTGCGCCGCAGGTGAAGACGGCTGTTGGGTTGGGGGCGGAGGAAAGGCAGGTCCGGACAGGTAAACCACCGAAGTCCGGTGCAAAGCCTGGGTGTGCACGTATCCGCTTAATTTTCTGTAAATGTCATCAACCAGGTTTTATGTAAGAGCACACTACGGACATGACGAGTTGCAGACGACAACAACCATGGGCACTGACTGCGGTCGATGTGTTATGAATAAAATCGTGTGCATGAGAAAAAAGAAAACAATCGAGGAGCGCGGGTGGATGCGTATTCATTTCAGTTTGTAGATTTAACGAAAGGTAAATCAGATCATATACTGTTTTATTTAAACGTGTGACTAGGTTCAGTGAATAACTTAATTCAGTCTCGGTAGTTAGGAAAATACCAGCTCTTCGTCTCGTGATTATACGGTGGGTTGGTTTCCATCCACCCGCAGTGGCTCCGGTCAGTGGGGTGCTGAGGAAACCAAATACCCGGAAAAAAACCTTTGACATCCAGCCTACAAAACAAAACACAGGTTTTACATCTAGGGATTGAGAACGTGCCTTGGGACGAGATCTGAACCGAAGTGTTTTCAAAATCCACTGCAGTGGTGTCAGGTGAGCGTTTGACCCCTCTTTGAACTCTTAATGCAGCGAAGGGCGACAGATGGAGGCAAGCAGGGTGGGATCGTGGTGTTGGGGGTGAGGAGAGTGAGACATCTTTTTATCCTCAGTGTCTCCTGCTGGAACATGTGCCCAAACCTGTTTACCGTCCATCGCAGCTCGACTGGGCATGACGTCACTGATATCCTCGGTATTGGTGCGGCCAGACACAGCCGCCCGCCATGTTTGTTCAGCGACGTCCATCTTGCTTATTGGCAGGAGGAGTGAGTGGGTGGGGGAGCTGGCAGTGACGAGACTGAGCTACCAAACCGTAAACAATGACGTAAATGATGAATGAAAAGACGTTTTACAGGGTGATATCCCAACGACTGCAGGTTGTATGCGTTCATATGACGTCACAGTTCACTTTTTGCCGCATCGAGCGGATTACGGGTCTTTATTGAAAACACCACCCCCGTACTCACACCTCCCACCCCGCCTTATGACCTAGCAGCGCACTGCCTTCAGACGACATAAGCTGATTTACACCTCGTTAATCTGGGATAATTCACGTGATTTCCGCTTTTGTAAGAGATGAGGAGTAATATTCGTTTACGTTTATTATACGTGAAAATAATTTTGTAGGATTATGGTATCTGATAGAAAAGTAGAAGATGGATGCTAGGAACTAGTATCAGTCGCATTTGTGGGGTGTTTTTTTTTTTTCTCAGGTAGCTTAGTTCAAACTAGACTCTCATGCAGCATTCATAACGAGAGCACGCCAATCGCCGTGGTTGGGCGGTCCTCCGTATGGAGCGTCTGTTTCTGTGGCCGGTAGCAGAAATGTTCATTTTAGCCGATTTCTGTTAGCCATGCAGCTAGCGGCATTCTGTGCACCAGGTTGTCGTGTGACCCTGTACAGCCCATAGAATATTTGGTCTCGTTTGGTGTACATTTGGTTCCCTAGTCCCTCACAGCACCTGGAAGTGGAACACGGGGCAAGATGGTGTTTGGGTGTACATAGGATCAAAGGAGGCGGTGTGCGGGGTGTGTGAACTATGACCTCACACTCTTGTTTCTCGTGTTTCGGGGTTTGAGTCACGCTCTCACTTATTTGATAAACAGAGCGCAACGCATTTGTCACACCGTGCAGCCGGTAGCTGGAAGTGGCAGTAGTAGTCGCAGCCACTGATGGCGTCGTTATAATTCGTGGCTGACAGCGCCGACAGAGGCAGAAGATAGCCGTTGACAAGGTCTTTCGTTGTTGTGAGGAGTAAACAACGTTCAGGTGACTTGAAAAGAATAGTACAGCCTTTCATAGCGATGCCAAAAACAATAAGTTTTATGAGAGCAACACATTCTGCACTGAGTTTGAGTTTAGCCTGCACTGTATGTTGCTTGAGGAGGAGAGAATTTGTATTTCGATAGGAAAATGTTTTCAGAACTTGCACAACGAGTCATTTTGTTTTCTTCTTTTTCTTTGTCCTCTTTTCCTGTGTGCAGTATCGGGATTCATTGATGGACATTCGGTAACTACACTATGTTAAAATACTGCAAATGTCGACATTAATATTGGATTTGCTTTTAGAAACTGGCATTCACAGTCACTGATTGGAATCTGCTGTCATCAAATTTTTTTCCTAGCTTCTGAACATGGACCAATCACCGCTGGGAAAACGGATAGAGAAAATCCTTGTTTTGCGTTTTTCCTGTATCCAGTCCTCACTGCCCTAAACGATGTTGCTATGAATGATGGCCTTCAACCGTCTTCCATCGCGAGTACAAACATGCCGTTGGTTCTTTATCAACACCGTTGTTTTCGTGTGGCTGCAGGGTTGGCATAACTCCCTGCTGACCTACCCCTCGCATTGTCTGCTTGTCCTGAGCATCTCGAGATGTTCTTGTCCACCGCTGCAGCAGATAATCAGACCGGACTGCTAGTGAGTCACATTCACCGCTTCACATTAGCCGTGCGCTGGCGAACATAAAACAGGCCGAGGCGCGTGTCCTTATCATCAGGACCTTCCGCTTGATAACGAGGCTCGATATACTCTGTAGGTATGTGAGAAGGATGGAAGCAGCATCTATCTTGCTGCACAGCAAACCTGGCTCATGAACTCGAGATGAAAAAAAGCACCCGAAGCTTCGCGGGTTATCGAGTGTCCGTGTCACGTGGGTTCAGGTATCTAGCGTAAACACACTGCAGACGTGCTCCTCCTCTGGTGCCTCTACGCCCCTCCATTTAGCTCGTTTGTCTTGTCATTGGTATTAGCCTTGCTCGTCCTTTCGTTGGTGTGCATTGTTTTGCGTCTGTCATTTCATTGTTGTTAAATGTTTACGTCTGCCGTGTAATGTTAAGTTTATCTGCTGAGACCTGTCAGGTGATTAACGGCTGCCTAATGTTGAGCGTTCGTGCGTTGCATAATGTGCACATCTCTTCACATATCAGGACAGGTATTGCCGGAGCTAACACCGTCCAGGCTTCCACAAATTTGAATTAAAGCAGCGGGGTTTGAGCCCATTGACTGAGGAAGTGCATTATAGAAGTATTATTATTTTCTATAAACCCTTTAGGCATATTTGAGAGAGAGAGAGAGACTTGTTAAGAGAGAGACATAATATTGTACAGTGTAAATGCTTGTGCACCGAGTGTTACGAAATTAGGTATTGACGTCATTATATTACGAAATTAGGTATTGACGTCATATTTTGCGTCGTATTTGTTGGTTGTTAACATCTGGAAGTTTGGGTTAGAGAACAAGAAATACAGGATTTGTCTGGCGGATGACAAGGAAACACATGGAGTCAGCTTTATCTGTTGGTTGTAGATGGCGAGTCGGTGCAGCTTTGAAGTGGAGAGAGAAAGAACAAGCAGTTATATTTTGTGTCCGTTTACTAAAACGTAACACCGAGTATAATATTTTTGTTACGAAACTACATGATGACCTTAATTGTGCATTCAAGACTGACCTCATTACACTAAGCCAACTCCTTTAATGACCCCGACTAAGGCCTTGTTAACACTATAATATAGTGTATATTATACCCGGTATCCTTGACGCACTCGGGGGGTAAAGAGTTGAGCAATCGCTTTGACACGCAGGTGAGTTTCCTCCCATTTGGTATACTTCTCTCTGCTGTCGGTTGGCTTTAGTTTACATCTGTAGGGGAGGAGTGATTTAGGTGGTGGGCGTGGTTACTCATACATCTTATGAAACGGTGCATCTTAACGTCTGCGTTCTGTGTAGCCGCCCTTGGGAGGTTGATAAGGACACGACATGGAGCCCCAAGGCGGGTTGCTAACATCTACTGTATAAAGATGCTGTGCATAGTCCTGCATCTCAAGCATTCTTATTTTATTGCAATGTTTGACTAATGAAAGGATAAATCATTGCTTTTGGTTGTCGTGAGAATCGATTGTGTCCCTTCCCTGTCTGTTGTCCTAATTGCGTTTCTTATTGTCTTTCTTCTTCTGCTGCTGGTGGTGGTGGTGGTATTAATACTCTGCTGTGCAGCAAGAGGATTCGATAGCGAGCGAACAACCGTGGGAATGTCCATCATGTATGTGCATGCTGTTAGGTCACAGGCTGAATGTTTTTGTTGCTAATGCTGCTTACGAACTTGCTTCGTTGCTTTAGAGTTACCCTGCATGTATGATCATCGCATATTTGCCCATTTTATGTATATATACCTTAGCCAGATGTGGAATGTGGAGCTGGAAGAACAACAGGTTTGGAGACCGAGAAAGGTACAGGGTCCTGTTTTCATTGTAACAAGTACTGAAAAACCTCCCCTAGTTGACCCAGGTCGGACCTGACTTTATTAGAGGGTTGGGAATAGGTGAGGCAGTGAGAGAGAGGAAATATGTCCCACCCTCACAAAAAAGCCAAAAAAGTGGACTCCAGATGTGAGGGCTCTAACAATTGGTCCACAGCCACTGACCTTTCGATCTACATTGACCATTGCTTTCATTTCATCCATTTCAGCCAAAGCATGCTGCGTAGTTAAAACGAGTGTTTGTGTCTTTTGAAAACCCCTGATAATTACGACTTTGAAAAGAACCCCATTACGGCCTCTTTAGACCTCTGCATCCTGTTCTGTCCCACATCTCACCGCCACCCCGACCCCACCACTGACCCCTCCCCACACATACAAGCAAGCGTTATCAGCCATTTGGCGTTTTGCCAGCTGAGGCTGTTCACTTTTCAGTTTGGAGTATTCGTTTCGTTAATGCCCTCTCTCACGGCTCAACAAGTCCAATGAAACCAGCGGGATAGAAGTGGTCTGACCGTCCTAACACAAGCATTTCACTTTACTTTCAGAGATTTCTGTCACCACCACACCCACCCGCCCGTTTTTTCCCCTTTCATCAATTTTTTTTTTCTGCGCTAAAATTTAGACTTTGTTTGCAGACACAAGTCTTCACCAGTTGTCGTCATGGACGTTGGGGTCCATGGCAACCGTTCGTGTAATTGCCGGTGCTACCATCTGAAAGCTATCTACTCGTGATTCACGATAAGGAAACGCATACCCGGGATGTATTTACTGTCGCCATCATAATAGCTCGTGCGCAGTTCCACGTTGTGAACGTCCGGCATAGGGACTGTTGCTTGTCTCCCGACTGCGGCCGTCAACAAGATGTCAACAGCGGCGGTCGCTGCTTCTGAAGTTGCAGTTAGCGCGTAGGCCGTGACAGCATGATAACGTCTAGCATTTTACACATCATAGCATCATTGTGCGCTCGTTGTCAGACTAACACTTCCGGTTGGGACTGCGCCACCTGGCTTGACATTGGCGTTGGAAAAAAAAATGCTAGCACGATGTCAGAGAGGAATGGCTTTCTGTGCAGAGTAGTGCGCAGTTCCAGTGATGATGACGGGACAGGGGTTGGTAAGGGGGCACGTTGTTGTAGTTGTACACCGCCGCACGGGTTTGCTGAGTAAACATAGCACGTGCGTTTGGTGGCATGATAGCGGGCCTGCACGGGTGTTGACGCTAAGAGCTCTGCTGTTTGCTGCAGGTTGCGATGGTAACTCCACCCGGGCGTGTCGCGCTCCCATGCCTCCTTGCTTGTCGCGCCCTGCCTTTTCGCTTTACTGGGCGTGTAACGCACCTGCACCCATGTCTTATTTGTTCCATTGGTGCTGGAAGAATGTCCGCCAGCATTTAAAGAAATTTTTTTTAGCTCTTCACCGTGTGTAACGAGTCAAACACATTCGGGATGTGTAGTTGCCAGTAACGGCATAATTACAGTTACAGAATAGTAATAATTTGTGCACATGTATCGCGCAACATCATGATCAAGATAGGTTGCAGTCTCTGCGATGACTAGTAATACTAAAAGAACCATTTGAACATGTGGTAACAGACAAATAGGATAGAAAGGTCAGGCTGGTTTTTGTAGGTGCAAAGATATGCTGTACAATTCTTGGCTTAAATGAAGACTATACAATCATTGGCCTCAGAGAAGGCGATGAACACTGCAGTCTTTGGTTGAGGTCCATGTTGCCTGATATGTAGGCTTCATTTGAGTTGAGGGCTGCAGCCATTGGACAATGTTTGCGTCATCATGGACAGGCCTGACGAGAGTGGTGTACCCAGACCAGCGACTGTAGAGGGGGCCCGACCTTAGTAATATTTTTTCGTTTTCTTTTTCTTTTAAACAGAAGTGAAAAGAAAAGGCATCACGAGGAAAAAAAAAATAAAGCTAGACTTCAAAGAACGCTATAAAGTGTAACCTTTACTACTAGAGTTACTGCTGCCTCCAAGAATTGTACTCATGTCTGTGGCGACTGTAACATCACACATGTATTAGGGTGGTGGACATAAACCTTGTATTGTCTTTAATCTTTGTTTCTTCAGTCTGTCGAGTTTTCACGTCCACGTTTGCTATTTAAACGAAATTTTGATATTGCCAGACGAATTATAACATGTAAGCATACTGGTATATACTGGAAAAATAATAAACTATTACAATTAATAATTAATGCAAAGGGTCTCAAAGGTCGTCTGCCCCGGTGGCCCTAATCATGGGGTTTTACCGATAATGTAGAAACCCCATTTCGGGGATAAGGGTGGAACAGAGTTATCTTTGATTTGTTGTTCTTTACTACATCTGTTTGCGTTTACTCACGTGTTTTTGTTGTGCGTGTGTGTGCGCGCGCGTGTGTGTGTGTGCGCGTGTTGTGTGTTTCAGGTCCGGGGTCCACTACTGACCAGAGCGACGATGAAGCCTTCACCCCCACTGACCAGCAGGTAAGTTGTGCCCCATCTCGTGATGCCTCTGGCAGACAGAGGATTATCTTCCCTTTGCCTGGCTGCCCGCCCTTTCGCCATTTTACTTTCTGCACGTGCTGTGGCCTACGCCTTGACCCTCGACCCCAGCAGGGGGCGTTGTACAGTCTGCCCCGACTTCCCCACGTGCCTATCATGGGTGGCGCTGCAAGCTTTCGTTCAATGTTGCTCTGTCTCATTTGAGTTGTTTTTGGTTCTGACAGCATTACGTGGTGTGGTTGTCCACATGCTGTTTGTTGTTGTTGGTCCTTGTAAAAATATCACTTCAAAAAGACATTTTGAGGTTCAAACTTTTAAACTGCACTGTATTGTTGAGGCTGTGTACCAGGGCAGGTTGTGTGACTGACGGGTAAGATAACGATACATTCTTCACACCCTAAATGTATTTATGTATTAATATTTAAACTCCATCGTCAAGAACTCGTCTGTCGGCATGTCGCGTGCAAGAGAGCAACAGTGAACTGTAGGAAGGGTCGAGCACTTGTCTTCACACCAAACATATTCATATCACCACAAAGAAGTTGCGAGTGTGATGTTGACCTCGCAGACGTTATTTCTTTCGGCTTAGATCTCTTACAGTCAGGCAGCAAACCACTTCTAACCGTCACTACAGTCGCGGCTGTCAGTTTGCCGAAAAGTCAGGATGGTCGGGGGCAGCACGCTCCATCACGAGTGTTGTCTTCAAGGAGGAATCGAGCATAAGCGGCAAGAGGGGAAAAAACCCAACAAATCCTCGGCCAATGTCATGAATGACGATGCAGCATGGCCTTGACTTGGGCGACATCTGTGGCACAGGTTGCCTGGCAGTTGGATGACCCCCCCACTTCCCCGCTCCCGGATGGTGTGGCTTCACGTGCAGTCGGCTCTCCTCCCTAGAACGTCTGCGCGTGCGCGTGCATCCGGACAGCGTTGTGCCCAGGGAGGCAGGCGGCAGATAAGGACACCGGGTACGTGCAGTTGTCTCCGCACTCTGCGAGCTTGTAGCATCAGCAAGCAGCACGGCACGAGCGGCGAGGCCTCGTTGGCAGGCAGGGCGCCAAATTGTTGGCTACATCGCAGTGGCTGACCCCGCTGGCCGCCAGGTGCTCTTAGCATTTACCCAGCACACGGAGTAATCGGCCGACACACATTCGGCGGACAAAAAACGTCAGTTTGTTCGTTTGCACACTAGCTTTCCGCCTCCCACCTCACACTACACCACCTCACCTTACCCCCTTGTGCCACACGTGTCGCGATTGTCGGCCATGTTTCCACACCACTCACTGCACACCACAACTCCTTCCCTGCCTTCTTCAAGTGCACATACAAATGGACGATAGCATCAGAGGGGTTGCTAGAGGGACTAGATTTGTAGACTTCAAGAGTTTGGGCCAGCAAATACTGTGGTAAACGATGCAATGTTTATGTTTTCCAAAAAAAGTGTAATACTGGCTTCACTGGTGCATCTTCTGCTCTTATATATGGCAACCTGCGATTTTGGGTAGTGTGGTTGGGTCTGCAATGCAATTTTTACATACAACTTTGCCCTGAAACATGCAGCAGTCTGAGATGTTGGCACATTTGAACCTGTATTTGTACACCTTCGATGTGGGTTACACACCAAATATAAGACACCTCAATTTTTCTGCAAGTAAATACTTGGAACATACAACAGAGGTAATGCAAGCAATAGTGAACTGTGTTTAAAAGAAATCATTTTGTTCCAATATATTGTTAGAATTAGAACATGTTTCTCGCAATTTACCATGCTTTTATAGTAAATATTTGGCTAAAATTAAGCTGCCCCATGGCAGTCAGATGAATTGTTTTCAGAATTATTTTTAAATAGTAGCATTTTCATCTTTATCTAACGATACTTTATTAACAACATAAAATTATTAGATGGGAGTCCACATATCTATGCATAACCAAGTGATATGACTTACATGACCTCAAATAATGAGGAAAGGACAATAATGTTGTTTTTTTGCTATCACTGGCATGAATTTAAACCCCAAAACTGTAGGTGTTTGTTTTGTGGCTATTTTCTGTCATGCATGTTGGAAAGAGGGGTTGCCAGGATGAAGCAGCTGCAAAACAATGAAACTTTTCCAGTAATATAAAAACAAATGCACGAATATTATTTCTTTCTATTTTTATTAAAATTGAGGATATAGCTTAGTCACACTGCTTTTTTAAAAAAAAAAGTCAATAGGCATATTACATTGTATATATTGTGTATACTGAGTTTAGTTTGTATTTCAGAAATTGTTGTACTTCGACTCAGCTTGCCATTTTTCTAATGATAATACATCTTTATGTCATCCACATGTATCGTGCAACCGACATTTAACTGCCCCACCACAGTTTGCTTGGTCATGACAACCCATCTTTCTATGCTGCATCACTTTGTTTGAGGTTGATTAGCCCTATGTTTGTGGTTTGTGTGGTTTTGGTTTTGTTTGTGTGGGTTTTTTTTTTTTTTTGGCTCAGTTGTCCTTCCGCAGCCACAGCCCCACTAGCTCTTTTGCTTCCGTGTCCACCACCAGCAGTCTGCGGAGACAGTTACAGAACTTGGTGCGTATGACAGCATACTTTGAAATCTCTTATCATAAAAACTAATCTTGTTCACTATGTGGAACAACTAGTTTTAAAATGTACTTTTTTCTACAGTAACATTTCAGTGAACGGGGAGTAGAACATTGTGCTAGTGTTGTTTTTTTATATTTTTTGCTTCTGATAACTGCTTATGCAAATTTCAATTTGTTTTCACTTTTTTCTTATGATAAGAATAATGCAGGTTGAGGCCTTTGCTGCTTTGAGTTGATTGAGCTCAATTAGATTGGCGCTGGCTGCTTTAATCTTTATCTGTTTGTGATCGTCATACACAGCTTTATCACTTTTTTAATCTCATGCTTTACTGGTCTTAATCTTATATTAAGTCTTATACTGTATAGTTTATAATGCCCTAGCTTAAATTACTTAGATGTTGCTGCTGATATGTTCACTTCTGGCTGACATGGATTATTTTGCTTCCTGACAGAGATCTGTATTCTGGCTGTTTTCAGTCTTTAAAGGGATAGTTGGTAATGTGGGGGGCATCTATGCCAGTGTGTACTTGGTTTCCATGTTTTCTGCATTTCCCCTAAAATCTATAAAATGGATTGAATTTCATACAGGCCTTTCTGTTGATGGATAAATAAAAAGTATTTCAACACTTATATGTATGACTTAATAGCAGTTTTTCAAAAGTAGCACTTAGAGCACCTCGTATGTGGGATGCTTCATATGTCATGCCAGAAAAATGCAGATTGTAATTTATTGTTGTCACTAAATTATGCTAACCTTTCCTCCCTTAGTAAAGAAAAACAAATATGTATATTTCAATCTTATTATTTGTCATAAGTATCACGTTCTTTGTTTAAAATAACAGAAGAGAAGAAGCTGACATACCTTCTGTCACATTTACTAATGGTGATGGTTAAAGTGTTTCATGTTCATGATATCATTTTAAATTACAAAGATAGCATTATTTCAGTAAGAAAAGCAAAACATTTTTACTTGCTTTTGGCAAAATCATTATCAGGCATCCAGATCATGATCTTCAATACAGAAGAGTGACAACATAACTGCTGAATAATAATGAAAGACATGTTATTATTGCCCTTCTAGACAGCGCTAGACCTTTTTTAGTAAATAAATAAATCCCTACAATCAAACTCCCCTTAAAAGAATCCCTATCTTGCAATAGCTACTAAATTGGTACTACTTTCCGTAGTGTCTGATGCACTCTCTTACTGGGATGTGTTTCCCGGGCAAGCGATGGTCGACAAATAACACACAGGCACTTCAGCCAGGGGCAGAGGAGGTTTGTTCACCAGCCTGTTTTCGGAAAACTATGGCTATTGCACGCTTCCATTTATTTCATGGATGTGCTCATGGCTGATGTCTCCTATATTATGTTGTGACTCTTCTTGCCTCGTTGCCTGGTCGAAATATTTTTTGGGTTGTATGTGTGTGAGACTTGAACAACTCATCAAGAGCTTTATCTTTTTGCATAGTCAAATTTAGCTGTTCTTCTTTGTTATCTTCATGTCATCTTTATCAAGTGTATTTTCAACCCTTAACATTCATCTTATCTTAGATTAAGTTAAATGAAATTGTTGCAATAAAATATTATCATCTTTTGTTGTGCATACTAGGAATTTAACTATTATAAATGCCTATAGATTTTAAATACTGTATACCCCCTTATCTTCATCACCATAATTTGCACATTTTTTGGTGTTACTTTTCTGGTACATGTAGCAGGGATAACTAAAGAACAGCATTGCCGGAAAATACAATGATTAAATTATGTGTTTTGTTTTAAACAGTGTAATGCTCAACACTGAACTTTCATCCCTCTGAGATGTTGTGGATTTATTTTTCATACCTTTACATTATATTTTGTTGTTGCCACCATTTTGTATATTTCTCACTATGTCATCTGTAGGTAGACAAAGTGCTTTAATTGTGTAATATGTGCTGATGAGTACATAATTATTGGTACAGCTCTAGATGGAGCTTATATTAACAATACATGCTCAGAGTTGAAGAAATCTGACAAGGAAATTTTTGTGAAACAGCTGGTGTCAATAGTTAAGAATATGTAGAAAGAAAACACATTATTTGATGTACAAGAAGTAAAAGCATCTAGGACAAAGCAAAACAGGCATAAGGTGGGATAGGACAATTCAAAGTGTTGGTTTGAATGCTTGGTTTTCTTACCAAGTGCTATTTATAATCTTCAGTGCCAGATAGGATAGGCTCATGCTTATTGTTAATAGTAAATATTGGAAATCTCATCTCCCAGGAACCAAATAAGCGCACCTCGGAACCCAACTTCGGGCGCTTTTACACAACAAGCTATCTGGATGGTGCCAAGAGTAACTACCTGCAAAGGTCCAGTGTGCAGGAGAAGGAACGTCAAAAGTCGCCACACTTTCACCGGCCAGGTATGTCTTATACTAAGACTAGCAAATTCCTTTCTTGGAGTAGTGTTTTGCTAGGACAGAAGTTGGAGAGAATACTCATTTATGATGAAGCTTATGTCGCTGTCCTTGCCTTGGGAAATTTTACGTGCCTGGCGTTAACAGTAACTGATGTGTTTCATTGTTGATATTTGTTAACTGTAGTGTGAGGGATCTGTAAGGAGATGGTGGCATTGTTTAAAAATGAAATTTTTGGCTAGTGACATCTCTCACCATGCATCTTTTGAAAGCAGAAATTGTGTATTCCTGGTGTTTTTGAGCAAATATTTTTTTTTGTTTTTAACAGCCACACAAAATTTTATTGCTGCCACTCTATAGAAAGACAAGTAACAACTTGTCTACTTGCACACTAGAGAATAAGTGAAATTGTTCAGATATTAAAAGAACATTTGGGGCAGCTTTTGTGAATCTGGCTGCAAAGACAGTAATAGTTTGTTTCCGTGTCTGCAGTGTCATATAGTGGCAGGCAGCACTCTGAAATAATTATCATGATAAAAGAAATAAATGTCAGAGCCAGATAAGAGTCCTGCTGCATCTCCTCCCTCTTACTAGAAAACTAGCCTGAAGTGTAACCCTGCCTCATGAACACCATGCCATTATAAGGTTGGTGGCTCAGAATGTCAGGGGAAGGTTAGGATTGAGCATTTGCACAAAAAATTAAATGATTTGCCATCATGAGTTTGAAAATGTAAAAGATTTAGGTCAGATATATCTGTAAGTCATTTTGTAATACCATTTTGAAATGAAAAGGAATATTTTGTCATTCGGTGTTATCAAATCATCTTTGACATACTTTTACATGCATAAAATATGACTTAAGAATTAAAAGTCATGATATTGTTGAGAAATATGCATACCTGTGTACTTGTTAAGCTGACAACTGACATGAATTTTGTCTTTGCTTATAACAGTGAACTTCTCCTATGCAAAGGATCCCCCAGATTTCTTAAAAAAGAAAAGTAAGTTCCATCTCATTTACATACTTTGTGAAGGCGATGTGATGTTGGTTTACTTATTGTTGGGAAAAGAAACAAGAGAAAGCGAAGTGTAAAAGATGGAATTTTTTGGTCATTTTTTTCAAACAGTGTGCATGAAATTAATTCTTTGTTATAATAAAATTAGTACAACCTGACATACTTGCATGTATGTATGCCACTAGCATGATAAAAAATTAATTCCAGCAAAATCTTTCTTTTTATAGAATTATTCTTGCTTTTACTCATCACAAACCATTGTGTTGTTATGTGTTATAATCTTATAGTTTCACTTAACATTGTTTTATTTTTCTCTAAACACAGGCAGTGGCATGAGTGCATTAGGTGAGCCATCATTTATCTTTTAGTTCTTTGATGTTGTTGAGGTGAAATATGATTTTAATATAATTTTTTTACTGCCCGAGTTCTGGACATACTTTCTTGTAAAACTTATTCTCAAAACAATTTTAAGACACTGTTATTGGCAGAGTGTAATGGTGATGATTAAAACTATTGTACTACAAACTATTAACACTAAAGAAAAACCATATCAGTTTATGATTATTATGTGTTCTTCATGGGGATTGTTACCTTCCGAATATTGAATTTCTTTATAATAAACCTTAAACAGCATTAGAAATAGTAAAGATATTTTTGTGTGTGGCTTACAGCGACTGGTAAGCGCGTGGTAAAGGTGCGGCGAAGCTCATCTCCTGCAGATCTGCGCAATGAAGAGCCAGTACGCATGAGTGTGTTTCCCAGTGCCAAGCCCAAAGAACCCAATGAGCCTGACAAGATAGAGCGTGATGACTGGCCAGGCCTGGCATCTCCAGCTGCTATCCTTCCAGAAATATGTAAGTATTAGAAGATGCCTTTCACTGGGAGCTTGACAAGTGTTGTGGATCGTTCCCTTCCATTATCAACTCAAGAGCAGTGTTAGGTTAAATATATTATTATTATAAGTCCTAACAAAAAAATTGTTTTAAGTGTATGAAGTAATGCTTCTAGGAAGTGAACAGATTGTGATATACAGTAAAACCTCCCTATTTAAACTTGCTAAAACTAAGTAACTAAGGGGAGGGAATGTAGTAGTAGTGAGATCAAACTGTCTGCTTTCATTCCTTGAGCGATGACTTCAGAGTTCTATAAATTCAAGTTGTTTTATTGAAATGCTGAAATAATTATTTTAAAAACCGTGTCATAATGCGTTTTTGTCATGTTTGTTTCCTGTGGTCATTCTTATTCTTCCATTGTTAGGCTTGACTGAAGATTTGTAGGGGAACTAACTCTTCAGGTACGAGCTATCAAGCAAGATGTACCATGATAGACAAAAATTCTTAATAAAGCACAAATGGTCACAATAATTTTATTTTTCATAGACACATAACTTCTGCAAAAGATTATTAATGAAGTACCATTGACTGAGATGCACCGGTTAAGACGCTACATGAGCACTGGTCATTTCAACCAAAAACCATAAGTTCGCTCTCCTGCTATATAATCGCCCTCTCACCCGAGTCCAATCGACCGAGCCATGATGAACATCCAACATAAGACATCACTCCAGACCAAAAGTCTATTCAACCAGTTCCATGCTAAATGAATGCCCAAGGAGTAACACTTGCTTATATTAACTGAACATCTGCATGTACATTTAATGAGATATCCAAAATAAAGAATAATGATGACAAAGACTTAAAAAAAATAATTCAAGAGAAAATTGTGTTTATGCACCATTGTCAGGTTTTAATTGAATGTCTGCATATACATTTAATACAAACTAAACAATAATGACAAGAAAGGCATTTTTTTAAAAACATTATACATTATTAATATACATCGAAAAGCACCTGCAGCACAGTAAGGATCTTTACCGTAACTTTATTCACATCAGGAAGGCTTTCGATAGAGTATGGCACAAGGAACTAAGGAATGTTTTGCTGTAAGATGAGGACATCGCTTATGGAATTGGAGTGATGGATCCAGGCATTCAAAATGAAGTACTTTGGGATATTCCTTCAGATCTCTAACGGAACAAAAGATGAACAACTTTGTCTGCAGTCTAGTCAACTCCTTATAGAGGTACCCAGAAGCCTCTGTTCATTACCAGAAGCTGCTGTGGTTCAGTAATGTCATCCAACATGACACCTTGATGAAGACATTCCTCCAACGGAACAATACAACTTTATTGATCTTTAGGGATCAAAATAGGGCTCGTACTAGCAATACATACACATGATGTAAAAGAGATAATATAAATGTACATGTTGAAACAGTGTCTCTTATACACACATTCTCTCTCCTACACACACACATTCCTAACAGCAGCAGATTTTGTGGGTGACCCCAGGACACCTCAGGCTAGTACAATATCATGGCAATTAGAGTTTATCAAATGAAAGGCACTTGGAATGAATGAGTTGCAGTGACAATTGGTTCTGTATACAGGCATCGCGTACCTACAGCCAGACCACAAGAGTGAAAACTCACATGCCAATACATGATCAGAAATAGAGAGGATGCATGCTGTCTTCCTAAGATGATAAAAGGCTGCCAAATCCCTCTGCCTGGTTCCAGTGATCTTGGAGCAGATATTAACAAGAGAGACAAGACTGTTCTTGTTCCCTAGGGAGAGGCTGTGGAACCAAGAGATGAAGGAAAAAGTGATGAGACTTTCAATGAGTACAATGGTACATTGAAGGTGGTTGTCACTGTAGCAAACAGAAGAAAAGTTAAGTGACTGATGTGAAGGAGTTGACCTGCTATTTACTTGAGGACCTTCTCACACAGTGTAGGACCAGCCCTGATGGCATGAGCTCACCTCTGCTGCATCACATTGTGTCTCCCCTACAACTTCTTTGGTACCGGTTGTGAGATGAGAAGTAGAAAAATGTAGCATTTAATGATGTTAGTAACAAACTCACATTTCTAACTCATAAGAACCAAAAATGTCCGAGATACGAGGTGCTGTCTAGTCATGACCACTGCACATTACAGTGTTACAGTTAGATTAGAGATTTAGTTGATAACTATCATTTTTCAGATGTGTGTTTGATGCCATATACAAAGTGTCATTGGAGAAGTTTTACAATTGCAGTACGACAAAGGAGGAGAAGTCGTGGGGAGAAAGATGAAGATGAGGAGGAGGAAGAAAGTATGAAGGAAGATCCAAAAATTCAGAGGGAACTGGAGGAAATTTCCAAAATAAAAGATGAGTCTGGCATGGGTAAAGTGATTTATCAGGAGCTGGAGGAGCTGAAATGCAAACCTGTTAAACCTATGGACCCTTGGAAGGCATCAAGAGTTCCAAGTGCAAAGTATGAACCTCGATACCACACACGTTTCCAGTCCCCCATGTTTGCCTGTAAGTATGTATATGTGTAAGTTAATTTTGACACCTTTTCACAGGGATCAAAGCATTTTATTTGTATGTAAAGTATCATAGCATTTCAGACATTCCCTTGGACTGGCTTCCTTATATGCAACATCTTTTAATGTAAAATGTTTTCTGAATTATCATTCATTTTATTACAGCTCCTTCTCGGTTTATTGATCGATCACGTCGTTCCTGGGATGACAGTGATATCCGGGGATACAGGTCTGCTGCTACATTAGCTAATTTGCCAAGTAAGTATAATACCTGTCATAGAGTGACATACACGCTGTGCGTCAGATATTATGTCCAACTGTCTTTGTGCTGCACAAATGTGTTGGGAACACCTTTCCTTCATACTGTTTTATTACAGTAATTTTAAGGTTTTTTAAATCAAATCAAACTTTACTGTCAGTACAAGGCATAGTCCAATACAGAAATTTTTCTTTGGCTTTCAGTATGCGCCTACAAATATAAAATGCACCATATATATATACACACACATATAAACACATAATGTGCAGACATACATGCCCATACAAGACATTCAAAACACACACCCCTCCCCTACACCCTCTCACACATACACATGAAACCCCTTAGAAGGATGTTGGGTAATATAGGCCTAGGAGGTCTTGTACTTTTTATTTAGGATGGTGATGACTGCTGGCATAAAGGACCTCTGGTAGGCAGTTTTTTGCACAGTGGCAACAGCTGAAAGCTGGGATGGAGAGGGTGTGCTCAGTCTGGAGGATATTATATGCCATCTTTCTGACTGCATGAAGGTACAAGTCGGAAAGTGGCGGCTGGGGTGTACCAATAATTTTATTTGCCTGGGGATGACTGGCCAGCCTTGCTTTGTCTTTGACAAGGAGGTGAGCAAACCAGCCAACGATGTTTAATATGAGAATGCTCTCAACAAGAAACCTGTAAACAATTTCCAGCACTCCAGAGCTGATGTTGAAGCTGTGGCATTTCCTCAAAAGGTGCAGTTACTTCTGGGCCTTTTTGTACACTTGGTGTGCATGATCACTAAAGGAGAGCCTTTTATCACTGTACCAAGGTACTTTGAAACTGGTAGCCCCTTTGCACCTGCTCTCCTTTAATTTGAACTGGTGGGGAGAGAGTGGTACTGCCATCTCTTCCATCACATGCTCTCCAAAAGGCCATCTTTTTTTTTTAATGTTTGATGTCAAACCAGTCCTGCAGTTTCCTCATGCAAGCCAGCTACTTTGACAGGGAATGCTCATTTTTGAGGCAGGCTACAAGAGCCATGTCATCTGCATACTTTGCAAGTTTTTGTGGTTTAATATTTTTCCAAGCAAGCCTTGAATTTTTTAATTGTTTGATTTTCTTTTATGGCTTTTCATTTCCATTTTCTAATTGTTTTTTTAAACTCTGTCCATTTTATTCCAGTTCCAAAACCAGGCTATGGTCTTTCCTATACATCACCAAGGGCTGCAACGCTTCCTGTAGCAGGAATGTATGGAGCCCGAGACTATGTAAGTGTACATTATAATTCTGTTTATGTTTAGATGAAATGCTTAATTGTTTAATAAGTGTTTTTGAGTTACTGCACTGATAACAAAAACATGGGTGGTGAACCTCCAAAATAATTTTTTTTTAATTTTCAGACTTACTTTGGGTTTAGTGATGGTAGTCACCGGGAGGACTCTGAGGGACACCAGAGATCCAATTGTGAGTCACTAATTTCATTTTCTTGATCATTTAATTAGTGCAAGGTTAAATTTTTTTGTTTTTTTTTAAAGAGAAATAAGATGTTCACTGCATTTCTGTGCTTAAATCAGTTGTTGAACATGAAAAAGATTTCAAAACTATTTATCATTATCAGAGGAAAGGCAGATTTTTAAATGTGAAAGATGAGGAGTGTGTACCGAGAATGCCATTGCTTTTTTTTTTTTTTGAGTTGATCTTATATAACAAGATATATATGAATTAACTTCTGTTTTACTTTGAGTGTTGTTTGTGTTTCAGATACCTCGTCCTCCACTCTGACTGGAGATAGTGGATCCAGGGTATGTTACTCTGAGGCAATATCCAGTTGTTACTGCTCTTGATTTTAGAAGTATCAAGTTGTTTTCTGATGCTACAACCAAGTTGCTTCTATTTATGTTGTTAAACCCACAGTTAATGAATCCATGGCTGCATTGCTAACAAATTGTGTGTGTTGCTTTTAAATATTCAGTGCATCAACAGTCAATAGAAAAATATAAAAATATCTGATGAATCCAGATGTGATCGGTACTAATGGGTGAATCATCTATAGCTTGAATTTGTTGAGGACACCTGCATGGATTACTTGCCTGTAAAATAGCAGTAGGTGGTTAGTTATGGAGATGAGTGTGAGTTTTAGAAAAATCCCTTTTGTACATGCCTTCAGTAGACATTTTTTTAATTATTATTATTTGTGTAATAGCGAGAGGGTCGAAGTGGAGTTTCCAGTGTTGCAGCCTATGATGTTCCTTCAATACCTCTGCTGAAGCTTCAGAAAAGCACTTGGCATACTGAAGCTGAGCCTCCAGTAAGTCTGGCAGTCTTATGCAAATGCTGGCCTGTATATGACAGTTACTTACAGCCATACAATTCTCATCTTTTCCCTGTGTATTTGAATAAGTTGAAAATGTGAAATGTACTTGAAAAAGTAAAATTCTAATTAATGGAATGATTTTTTTTTTATCCAGTTGAATCTTAGTCGTGAACATATTGATGGTCATGAATTTTTTTCTTTCTTTTGCAGGTGTATCCGTATGAGAGGTTAAAAATCACTAAGTTTGACTTACCACGTGATGCTGATAGAAACAAATTAGAGGTGATTATCTGTGCATATATACCAGATATCTAACTTCAATAGCATGGGTAAATGTGGTAATTAACCACTGCATAGCTGCTTTCATCCGTACTTCATAGATTGTGACAGGTGTAGTGACACATTTCTTACTTTTCTGCACTTACTTTTTTTCATATTTGTTTCAGATTCACCTGAACTCGGATGAATTCCAGAGACTTTTTGGGATGCCTCGAGAGCGATTCTATCGTTTAGCAGAATGGAAGAGAAATGATATGAAAAAGAAGTTGGATCTTTATTGATTGAAGCTTTATCAGAAACATCATAGAGTAAACTCTGCCTTAGCTTTTTCATGTTTGTTTGTTTGTTTTTTTTTAATATGAAGAGGGAGGGGAGAAAGTTATAGGTACTTTTACCTTTCTTTCAGCATAGCATTAAAAAATAAGAATAATTTTTCATCAACTGTGTCTGCTAGCGCATGCCACCATCAGCTTTAAGTATTTTTTCAAGGAATTAAAATTTGTATAGACATGTTAAAGCTTGAGATTTGTGCTTTTTTTTTTTTTACTCTTTCAATAGTGATGAATGGACACAATCTATTAGTGCAAACTGCACTGGAAGCGTTAAAAGGAAAAACTGTAGGTCTTATGGGGTTTGTTCTTTGTTCATGCAATCTGGTTTGGTGCTTTTGTAAAAGTACTATCAACCAGTGTGATTGTCTTTCATTGTATTGCAAAAGTTTGAGAACATTTAATCAGTGAACATTCAAGTCCGTATGTAGCTTTCACTGCATGACGCTTGACCAGTAAAAAGCAGCCTTGGGTTAGAAGTTGTATGTTTTATGTGCTCTTACATGATTGTGCTTACAGCTGTACGTAAGAGGTTTTAATAGAAGTTAATGCTTTGACACTTTTACAAGCCACTGTAAAAAAAATTAAAAGGGATAAATTATGAACAGATTTGTGAGTTAGGGGTTATTTTTAACAATCTATTTTAAGCATTTTAAACTCGTACCTTGCATTGGAGGGTATTTGTATTTTAAGCGTAGCAAGGCCTTAGGATTTAGATGCAGTTAAGAGGAGCTGGTAATAATTGCAGCCATTTTGATGTTTCTAAATTAGTAAAGGCATGGAAGTGATGTCAGAATCTCCTGTGAGGACATAAGTTCTTTTTCCCCCTTTAAGCCATTGTCCTTCATGATACTTTCTTTTGCTTCCTACCCTCTCACCTTTGAAAGGCAAAATGAAATGGTGGAGTGGGGGGTGGGAATGCAGGACAGAATGGGAACAATAAAAATAACCAAAGAAACAAAGATCAGCATTTATAGGGCTAAAGTGAAACTGTCATTTCTTTTTTTTAATAAAGATATGTATGTAAAAGTTAAACTTTGTTTTATTTAACTTTGCTTGCACATAAAAGTAATTTTGTCAGTAGAGTTGTATTTTATGGTCAGTTAAAGAGTCCTTTTTTTCATTATTTTAAAAATCATTTTTATCAAAATCCTGATGTTTTAGGTGAGAAGTCTAAAATAAATCCCCAGTGCTGGAAAGCAAGGAGCAGATAAAAAAATTCACCTAATTTCATGCAAGTTGTGTGAGAATGTGAGGCTGCTTTTTTGGATTGAGCTTTTTCTTTTTTCCTCATAACCGGTTAAAAAGTTCTTTTAAAATGCATGCAAACTCATGAAGGATCCCTGCAGTGACTAGTCAGTGATCCCTTGGAGTAACTTCTGCATTCCTACTTTGATACGGGCAAATGGTGCTTATGGCTGAATTATGACTTTAAGAAAAGAAAAAAAAAAAAAGAAAGGTTCATTTTCATCCCTTTTTTATGTTTTTTATTTCTACACATTGTGTCATGTTATGATTTAAATAGTTGTGATTTTTAGCTGCTTTATAGCATCCCTGTATAGTCTGCATGTGGTGTAGTAGACTTCATGCAGTGAAGCATTGAGCTAGATCCACAGAGGTGTACTACTTGATGTTTTTTGCTGCAGGTGGAGTCACAGAACATTGTTTCCTGATAATTTGTTGTGGTTAATGTGTAGATGATGAGCATCCTCTTTCCCATCTCAGTTTGGGAACTTATTCTTTATCCTCCCTCACCTCACTGCCATGTTGTGTGTTTTCAGCCATTGCACATTTTGCTGAATGGCAACTATTGGCATTGATATTTCATGGACTTTATGTGTCAGATGGATTTCTCAGTTGTTTAGTTTGTGGGTTATTTTCTTGTAGGTTCTCCAAATTTGACATTAGCATAATATTGTTTAAAACACTGTAAATAGTTCCATCTTGCAGCTTTTGTTGTTTTCTCTAGTTGTACAGGTATATAGTATCCAGCCTACCTCTTTGAGCATGTCATGATTTTTTTTGTTGATTTTTTTTGTTTTTTTTTTTTGGCTGTGGAGTGTACAAGCCTTGGTATAGACCACATGGGAAATGTGCATATTAAAATCAGAATGATCTGCAATGGTGGTGTTGCAGCATATTGAAGAGGACTAGGAATAAAGAAGTTGAGAATGCACAGCCTGTGAATGCAGTCTTTTTCATGTTGTGGACTGCTGCTAAAGCTTGCAATGCACCCAATGTTTTTCCTGTAGAAATGTTTGATTTTTTTTTTGATGAGTGATAAACGTTGTCCATTAGGCACTCATTAACTTCCATGGTACTTGTAAAGAAACATTGCAGCAAGAGAAAGCTTTGCAGGCGTTCATTTAACATTGATGGGAGGTGTGACTTGTTTTTACAAGATTTTATACCACAGGGTGAATAGAGTTCAGCTATACAAAATTGAAATGAACATTAAGCTTAAATGCTACATAGCAAACCACTTGCACCATCCTTAGTTTTTAATGCTTTTGTATTTTGCACATTTCTTATTTTTATCATGGTATATTTATTTTTGTGACATTCTAGTGTTGTGAGGTGTAGAATCTAGATTTGTTCTTAGTGACTGTGAACCTAGTCCTTCATCTGTTAGAAGCTTCTGCCATTGCAATATTTTCAAACATGTCCATATCAGACTGGATCATGCTGCCCCGAAGTGCATGATGTATATATTTGTTTCAAGGCTGGATTTAAAGAAGTAAAAAGGAACAAAGACCCCTAACCAGAATTAGCTTATTGTGTTCCAATATATGTCCAAACATAAAGCCACATCTGCAAGTCAGACCTGTGAATAAGATTAAAAAAATGGCAGGTAAATGGTCATCTTTGGAAATGAAAAAGTCTGCAGAATTGATGTTTAATTGTGAGAGTAGTGATTTGTAGGATTTCAGGTATGATAATATCTTGTAGAACTGTTTTTATAATGGTGCAGTCCTGAGGATGCTTATTGTGAAAGGTTTATTACATGCTGGGGGTGTTTGCAGCTACCATACTCTCCTTGGCTGAAGTTTTAATTGGTTTAATTCTTGACGCACCTTCTGATGGCAGTCAGAAACCTTTTGAGAGGCGAAAGGAGTTATGACCTTATACCAAGGAATTTGAAAATTGCAGATGAGGAAAAAATAGCCATGATTATTTTTTAATTGTACACCATGATTGGCAATTTTTGTGGTTGTGAGCTTTGGTCAGTCCTGAATGTGAGCTGCTGTCTCATTTTAAAAACCAAGTCATTGCATTTTTTTAAACATGAGGGAAGAGGGGTTTTATTTTTTTTCCCAGATGTACAGATTGTGATTTTTGTGCCATTTTTTGCTGAAAACAAGCTGTGTATGCAAGAATAAAAGAAAGATTATACATGCTGTCTTTCATTTCCTGGCATTAAAAAAAATTTAACAAGCTTGCAGAATATGTTCAGCCCTTACCTTTTGTGCTAGTTCAGTTGCATTTAGTATTTTTTTCAAGCAATGTTATTAACTTTTAATGCATTAGCACATTATTAACAGCATCAAGTGGGGAAAGTGTTCAAATTTATTTTTAAGGACGAGGTCTTTAAGTACAGTCGTCACAAACATGCTTTGCAGTATGTCTATATAACTGCATCATCACTCCACATTTAGCAGTGATAAAAGACTAGTCTTTTAAGACTTGCCAAAAAGATGAACCAAGTGAATTTATTATGCTACCAATATTATTTAATCCTCGCTTTGTTTTATTGTGCCAGCCATTTGATCCATTTCTAAATCTGTTAAATAAGCATTACAACTAAAGCTACTTTTAAGTACACAAATACATATTCACTGTACAAGATGTTTAGGACAAAGCAATGGGTACATGTTATATTGCTGTGACTTTACAGGCCTGCCTGATGATCAACCCTCCTCCACAACTTCTAGAACAAGATAAACTTTCAAATCCATCAAAAAAGCACCCGAAAAGACAGGAACAATGTGACAACTAAATGACAAGTATTTGGTTAGGGACTAGATGTCTTCCTGGAACCATCAGTTGTTTTCTTCTAAGGCAATGAGATGGTTACACTGGCATATTTCTACAACTTCCTCTCGAATACTTTCTGCCATGAGCTAAATAAACCAATAAAACCATCAATTTTATCAGTGAATAATGCAAGCTGCAGAACTAGCTATTGTTCTTGTGTGCAATAATGCTTGGTTTAAGAAGACATACAGATCATTAACTCATTCATTGGTCCTACAGTCATAGGATTATGGAGCCTTAGATGAATTTTAAATGGTTTGCCATGTGTAAGGTATAGCATTTTACCTTCCCAAGTATATTAGGCACTCACTACTGCCTTTAACTACTAACCTAAACAGGACATCATGCAGACCCTCTCCCTCTTGGCAATATGTGATGTTGATGAGCTCCCACCTTCTCGTAAATATGCTTCAGTACAGTAAATCCTCACTCTGCGTTTTAATGAACACAAAGGTGTAGAGTGCTTTACATTCAAAACTGTATACAACGCAGGCCTACAGCAGGTACACAATACTGATAACTTGGCTTCATCAGACTACACCAGCTTTTGACCCATGTTTTTGAGTGGAGCTCATTAAGAAACGTGACTGCTACATGTGAATTCCTGCTGATCTGCCTCCTTGAGGCACTCTCAATAAAACATCCTACCACAGACATGCCTTTTATCTTGTCCCTGTTTCTAACTTGGTCCCTGCCACCAAATACTGTGTCCGGCAAAAATGGTACATGCAAATATATTCTTTGTCCCCAACATGCAACAGATTAATATATGAAGTCAGGACAACATACAACATGTAATCCGTGCTTCTTAATTACCTCAATGATAAATTGTTTGGCAAATGACTCACATAATGCAACTGACTTACAAAAATGCTTTGTGCTGTGGCTATAGTTGGGAAAAAAGTCATTACAAAGAAATATCAAGAAACAGTACTTCCTTATGATCAAGAAAAATCTTGAATTTTTACCACAAAGCATGTTAAAATCAAAGGACATTTTATGTTTCACACCTAACCAGAAATAGGGAACAAAACACAAAACTAGTATAAAAGTATCCAAAACTTTGTACAAAAATAAAATACCCAACAGTATCAGATTACTTTCTGATCTCTGTTGGGAAAATCCAAAATATGTAGTCTTTTATCTGCAAATTACCAATGACATCACTACTAAACTTAAAAGCACAATTGCTTCTACCCTCCCCGAAAATTACATCAAAAACGTTTGTCTAAAAGCCACTAGTACACTAAATTGTAAAAACATCTATGAGAAATAATCAGGCATTATTACATTAAAGCACTGAGAGTCCCTTTTTGATATTTAATGGTTTGTCATCACAGGGTTGAAAAAGTCCACAGGCAATTTTGGTTCAACCTTACATAGTAATTGCCTGATGATGACTATGTCTCACTATTCTTTTTCAACCCAAAATGTCTTGCACATAAATGTAAAAAAAGACAAACCTTAGACTAGAAGTGACTGTCTCAGAGAAGAGATCCGAGTTTGCTGTCCATCAAGAGAACAGAAGCTTTCATGTCAGACAAAGGCTTTCTGAGATTACATTCCAGATAAAAAATATCACAAAGTTCCTACAGATCTGAGCAATTATTTTGTCCAGAATTTATTATTCAAACAATTTAGTCAAAAAACCACTATCTTAATGTTAAAGAGTCCATTGGTTTTGATGAAGAAGCCAACACAATTCCTCTTACCAATCTTTATGCCTAGTAAATTTCAGCTCCTGTTACACTGTTCTTTCAAAGACATTTTTTAGTCCACTGAAACATGCAGATGCTAGTATTTTGTTCAAAAATGAACATTCTTTTGTGGGAATGAAAAATATTAACATTTCTTCCAAATGTAACAGACGCAAACAGCTGTGTTCATCCTTTGATCCCTGCTGACACAAGATCTATTGTTTCCATCTAATTACATTGTGGTAATGCAAATCATTTTAGCACCAAAATCACATGAAAGCTGTTTCAAGGGGAAAAACAATTGACATAATTCTTTCAAAGCAATAACTTAACTGACAAATGATTTTGAATGTTGAGAAATAATGGTGTAGGTCAGAAAGATGTGCTTAAATTTTATTTTTTGGGGGAGGGATAAATGAATGTATCCTCAGACCCCAAAGAATCCCATACTGTCAAGGTTCTCACCATCACTGGAACGCTTAGTTACTGTCAGAGAACCTTCTAGGTCCTCTGCACCGGACAATAATACGTTTTATCAGTTTTTAAAAATATTTTTTATCTAAAGCCCTTTGAAAGATGGGGGTTGGGAACAGAAAAAAAAGTATTGATGGCAATGCATGTCATCAGTCAAGAATCTTAAATATGGTGGAAAAGGTGATTTCATTTAAAAAAATCTTCAGATTCATTGACTCAATGTTTGTAAATGTTCAAAATCCACACTCAGTTTGACATCTCCCATGTGGAGTTCGTTATGTGGGTGACATGCTGCCCAACTAGAAGCTGCTCCTGGTACAAATCATAGGACATGAGCTGCACTTTCTCTTCAATGACTAGGAAGTACAATGATGCTTTGAAAGCCAGAGAAGTAATGTTGTGTTGAATATCCACAATGTGTAAGACAATAACAAAACAAAATAAAAAAGGAAAAGGGTACATGGGCAGACAGATATATTACGGCACAAAATATACAACATGCAAGATAAATATATGAAAATTGAAATCTCCATTGCAAGGATTCCCCAACACATGTAACTTAACCTGGTTTTCCACGCTGAAGTTCCACCTACAATTCAGTAAACCCCTTCCTTCTTCATTAATTTTCCAAAACATGAAAATCAGGAAATGTATTTTGTTAGTAGCTGTTCCTATATTAAAGCACACTTCAAAGATGGCCCTCCCTCCCCCACCACTTATTTAAATCGCCAAACACAACTTTCTTCTTCTTTTAAGGTGCCATTCCCTTTAACCTTCGAAAACTCCAATTTTTTTTTCCAGATGAGAATGAAATTGTTACAATGAATAAGAATGAAGGCAAGGTATAATAGCATGAGAAATACAGCCATCAAGTTGCAAGACTTGGCTGAGAAATCTCATTCGTCTTGAGCTTTACAACAGGGAAAACATGCATGCTTAATATGCCATTATGGTGCTGATAATGTATCTTACAAAAGGTAACTAGAGTGCCAGAAGCAGAAGAGTCGAGCGAGCATGTTGCATCTCTTGCAATGGTAGGATGATGTAGCTGACTCTGTATTGTGCATACGCCAACTTCATCCTTCATGCAGCACCAGTGAGTGTCTCATGCAAGGTATGCGGTGACTGTCTGCCTAGGGTAAACTTCACCCAAGACCACTGACCATGAGGAAGTCAATGGTCAAGGTGATCAGAAATCAGCCTGAGGTCAAGGCCACTGTTAGGTTAACTTGTAAGGTCAAGAAGGTGGAAAGCTCATCTTGCGGGGTACAGGCGGCGGAGGAGGTTCCTCGGCAGGAACAGGAGGCAAAGGCTGTGGAAAGGAGAGGATCAGAGAGTGTGGTAAGTGAACAAGTGAAAGCTATTTTTAAAGACTGTGAACAAGCAATCCATTTTAAGCTTGTGGACAAGCAAACCTGGAGGACAGATTACTAAGCAAGAAAACTGACTTCGAAAAAAAAAAAAAAAAAAGGAAAAAATATTGCATACAAGTTCACAACAGGCTATTCTCCTTTCTCTCACTCAAATACACATGAATACACGTTATGTTTTTATATATTTTCTCTCTCGCATGCCTGAACACACACACACACACACATATCACCAAAGCCTTCCTTATTAAAAATTGTCATTCACATTTAAATGGAAAAGCTCTTACTGGGAAGATGAGTGCTATTTGATGCTTTAGCAAAATGAGCAGCAGAGCTAGAGAACTATTCAGCTAAAAGCTTCTTTTTTAACATTTCATGCTGGGTTACAGATTATATACAGAATTCATGAGAGAGGGGACAAAAACAGAATTTTTAAATGTTGCAAAAACCATGAGGTCTGCCTAAACTGAGATCTTCATTCTCTATGTTTTAGGGACATTCCACAATGTTCATTTCTGCAGTTTAATAATTCACCAACTGTGCAATTTTTATGGACACAGCAATTCTCATAATCCCAAAAGTTTCAGAATGAGACCCTAAATGAGAATTCTATCAAAATGAAAATGCTGCTATCCTGCTAGCAAGAGGAAGTTGTGATCTAGTTACAGAAAAAAGGCAGGAAGTAGGGGTGGGGTGGGAGAAGTAAACCACGTCAATGTATACAGATCTGACATTTAACTTTTTCTAATCCTTGGCCAATAATCTAAACTGCTAAAAGGGTGGAACAAATATATTCTCAACCCTCAAGTTGTAAGAATTTTATGGGAAGAGATCTTTTTGTTATTATTTTTTGGGGGATTTTTTTTTTTTTTTTTTAGAAAAAAAACAAGGTTAAAATTAAATGTAAATTTTACAAAAATATTTTCATGCTGCCTAGATTGCGAACAAGTACAATATCATTGGAGGAGTTGCAGAATATGAGGAAAAAACTTCTGCATCCTACTCCTCTAAAACATTCAAAATTATTTTAAAAAATGCAAAAAAAATTTTAAAATGTCAATTTTTTTACTTTTTTTTTTTTTTTTTGCTTTTCTGGTAGTAATAATTAAATCCATGATGTGGCAAACATTTTGTATTGCAACTTGTGCAGAACAAGTTGATGTTGTCTAGTCTCATTTGCAGCCATTTCACAGATTAAACAGTTTGCTGAAGATGCCCACCTTCTGGCGGTGTGTGGAGACTGTGGAGGTACGGCGAGGCACAGGCGGTGGGTCACTGGGATTCATGTTACTGTAGTCAGCATAAGCTTGCTTCTCTGGAATTGGTGGTGGCTGTTCATCGGTGGAGTCTGGTTCACTGGCATCTGAAAATGAACCTTGGTGCAAAACTAGGTGCTTAATGACTGTGAATGAACGAAAGACAGAAAAAAAGTTGAGAGACAGGGTGAAAAAAAGCATGGAAGAAAAAAGCGATGAGCAAGAGAAAAAAAAGGGGGAGAGAGCGTAGAGGAAAAGAAATGAGCTGGGAAAAGAACAACTCTGGAGAGACACAGTGGGGTAGTGGGGAGAAAGGGTGAGACAGAGAGAGGAAGAAGTAAGCGATAAGTGAATGGTGAGGATTGAAAATGAAAAAATGAAGCCATTGAAACTATTTACTGTGTTGGCAAGAGATTCCACTGAAGCAGGTTTTAGACCAAACTTTGCTAAGTTTTGCCAGTTGCTGAATAAGAACCTAGTCAATTAATGCCGGCATCTGCCAACCTTCACTTTACACTTTTACAAATTCATAGAGCATACCACAGCATTTTTTAAAAAAGAGACTTCCTGTAATATTCTATAGAAGTTGTGCTGCTGGTTGTGATAACTGACTTTTTTCCCACTGGATGTCCTCAATGTCCTCAAACCGATGCTACATTCATTGCATTAAATCATTAATCAATAACTAGTAAACTCTATTTTGTGGTGCTTTCCTGAACACTTCTGTACACTACATCAATGACTTAATAATAATGTATATCTCATTTCCCGACACAGAGGTGAGCTTGATGTGCTTTACAAGAAAAAGAAAACAGCAGAAGGGGATGAGATCACATCATCAGAGATGGACATCACGTCAGGTACAACCTCCACATGCACAGTTAACAATTAAGACACATGGAGATTGGAGTATAAAGCATTGTTTCCACACAAAAAGGATGCCAGGAACGTATGAACATGAATTAATAAGCCAGCTGTCCCTGTTCACCATCGACAAAGACAGGCCTTATCAGCTTCCTCATCTATCCATTTGATCTCCCCAATGACTGGTAACAGTAATGAATAAACAACAGAGAAAAAGAAGCTAACAATATTATATGAAATCCTTATAAAATTTAGCAGCTAACCTGAAAGTCGGTTGGAGGTGGAAGTTACTGTACTCTCAGAGGAAGCCAGACTGCTGACACTGTTAGTTTTGCTCCCCAGTGGAGGAAGTGACAAGCCACTTGGTGGTCGGCTTGGCCGGCGCTCGGAATCAGGTCTGGGAGGTCTGCGTGGGGTCAGCTGTAACACATGATACTCTCTAGATTCTAGAACATGTTATCTGTGAAGATTTTAAAAGGAACTGTCAATCTGTAGAAGTTTTGTGGGCATGCTTAAAAATGTTGCTGCTGAGATCTTTCAAACTTTGGCCCTGAACATGCTGCAAAACTTGTAAGTTGGATCCAAGACAGGAAACACCTTGCTGCACAAGGACTGTAGTTCAAGCACACAATGGGAGTTGGACATAAAAAAAAGCTGAAAGGATGGTAATAAGACAGGCCAACATACAGACCAAAAGATCATTTGTTTTAATTTCAAACCTTCTAAAAGGAAAGAATCTGAACCCTTAAAAAATAATATTAAAAATAAATCTATATAACTCTCTTTTCTTTTCTATACTAAAGATCAATCTATTGTGCGATCTATCATTTCACATGCTAGTATAATCATTTTAATTTAGACCATCATACTGAAAAGATTTTCATTCAAGCAATTTTTATATGGCTCTTGTATAGAAATGTATGAAGCAATTTTTAAGCAAAATTATTGATATTAAATTAGCAAAACTGCTACATAAAGATCTACATCATAATCACATGCATGTGCTCATGTTATACACACATACACAAACACCCATATTATTCTTGGTAATATTTTTAAAACTCCAGCCAGCTGCAACTGCAAAAGAAAAGCAGAAAAGCCAAACCAAGCTACAATGAAATTCAAAAGTAAGCCAATCCCCCCAAAGTAGGAAACTTGTTGGTCAAAAATGACTTGCATAAAGGTAGAAAGGGAAGTAGTTTGTCATTTATATGGGATAGTCCCAATGGAGTAAGAGGGCCAAAAATGATCTCTGCTCTATTCTCAAATAACAGTGTACACTAATATAATTCCCTGTACAGGTATGTTACATTACATCAGGAACTAGCAGGGTAGCCCTAGCAGTACCTGCGACTGATTTCTCCTGATAACTCTTACAAAGAAGGTTGCTGATAAAAGTTTTTCTAGTTACTGGTCGAGTTACCATGGCTGTACAGCCACTGGACTAGGCATGATTTCTTCTTTCTATCCAGTCTCAACTAGATATCAGAATCATCATTTTGTTATCCATTTTATGGACCAGTGGACTATGAGGTTAACATTGTGAAACCAGTTTTTGCCCTCATAAAATCAGTTAACAGAAAAAGATTTAAGTCCTAAAACAAAAGAATACCATAGATAAGATAGATTGCAAAAGGTGACAGGTTTGCAGTGAAAATATAACATGATATTCAGATTATCAACAGGCTCAGCAAGGAAACATCAATTCAGAGAAAATAGAGGTCACATAGGTAAATAACCTGTGTTAAAATCTTTTTGTTCAAGTCAGATCACCACAACTATGGCATTCTAATGCACATAATACAGGCCACCAAAAAATGATTTTTCTCACTTTTTCAAGACATTATGGCAAGAATATATAATTCTCAAAACTCGTTTAATTACCTAAACAACCCTGAAAAATGTAAGAACAGTCATTTACTTCTTTAATTTTTCATACCATTTAAAGTATCATGTTAGGCTTTCGATATTACTTTTCCCTCCTGTGCCTAACACCTAGATGCATTCTATTATTGCTTTGCAGGAGCCTTCTAATGACTGCATTTTGTAAGTTTAAAAGTCCTATATCTATCAAATTCTTAGTTACAAGCAACAGCAGGCATGATGATGCTTCATTTTCACAGTAATGTAGTATATTTTATATCATTACCTATGAAAATCTCCCTTAAAGCTGCAGTTAGCCACTTTAAGCTTTATTTTGGACAATATTACTTTAAGCTTGATATACATGCAAAAATGTGTTACATGGGATATACTGAACCAGGTTATATTAAATATGTAAAGGAAGGATACACAGATCTACTAATCTCTTTCTCATTTGTATCTTTTTCTTTCTCTCTCACTCACAATTTTATGCAATTAATACAGACAACTATACATATACAGCCATACATAAGCACACATATATGCCCACAAAAACATGCATACATGCAGTGATATTTACATACACATGTAAACATCACACACTTATGATGCTACCATTCTCTCACACACACTTATGATGCTACCATTCTCTCTCACACACATATGATTCTACCAATCTCTCTCACACATACATATGATGCAACCATTCTCTCTCTCACATACACATGATGCTACCATTCTCTCACACATACATATGATGCTACCATTCTCTCACACATACATATGATGCTACCATTCTCTCACACACACATATGATGCTACCAATCTCTCTCACACATACATATGATGCTACCATTCTCTCTCACTCTCACACACTTATGATGCTACCATTCTCTCTCACACACTTATGATGCTACCAATCTCTCTCACACACACATATGATGCTACCATTCTCTCTCACACACACAAATATGATGCTACCATTTTCTATCTCTCACTCTCACACACACTTTAGATGCTATCATTTCTCTCTCTCACACACACACACTTATGATGCTATCATTTTCTTACACATTCACATAAACTCTCTCTCTTACACTCTCTCTGTATATATATTTGTGCCTACAAAAACAGGTATATTAGTTTTTCAAAGAAAAGCTTTAAAAGTATAGAGTGCAAGAGTCCTCAGGCAGTGATTAAATGTGCTCCTTGGGAACAAATCCATGAAACGATGGCAGGCAGGTGGACTGCATCCGTTGCTTCTGATAGTTAACTCTGAGTTCTGCTGCCTGAGATCTGGAGAATCCAGCTTAACAGGGCAGTACCATTAAAATCGTCTCCAGAACTAGCTGATAATATTAAAAAATTGTTGATGATCAAAGAACATCACAGGTTGTCTATATGACTACTGTATTACTATGGTATCACAAGTTTACTTCTTGTGAGACTGTCTTGATACATGTACTGGCCTATTTGTATTTTTGCTGCTGTTGTTTATAAATCAATGCAAGCTCTCTCAAGCACTTGCTAAATTACTTAGTGTCTTAATAAACCATCTGTTAACAATGTGAAGAAATTTGTTGACCTGAATACTTCTTACAGATAACTGACTATGATAAAAATAAGCTTATTAATTTTGATTTTTCACAAAGCTTGAAATGTGTCCACAATATGGGAGAGAAGAACCTCACATAACAATGCCATTTATTTGTATTTCTGAGATATAGACAACAACCAACTTAACAGAAAGTGATTGTTCAATAAAAATCATATCAAAAGAAAAAAAACTTAATTTCTGAAACAAAAATATTTATTTTTGGGTTTAGGTAAATGCAACTTTAAGCACTAACATTTTATGTATTAGAATATTACTTAATATTTGGGATCTGACAGGATATAGATCCTGGTCTCTATCTATATTAGCCATTATTTCTATTGTTTATTAATATGCCTTGAAACATGCTAGCATGTAAAACAATTTTGTGTGCCCATGGAAGCCGAAAATTAAAGAGGAAACCAACCCAATAAACTGATAACAAGAAATAAATCAAATTCAGAAGAAGCAACTGATGCACTACATGCCTGCTCGTTCAATTCAATGAGCTCGCAGGAGTTGCGTTGGCTGGAGTCACCACTCAGTTGTTCCGTGACCTGTGACACACGCTTTTTTATGTTGCTCAGGCTGACCTTTGACTGAGGCTTGTTGACCTGAGGTGCTGACATAGACCTGTCCTTGACCCATACAGACTGGGTTCGAGAGGTGGTGCTATTACGTGGTGTAGTCATGGAACCTGGTTGTATTCTGCCAATGACAAGCCCAAGATTTTGAGAAATTCAACAATACATACCACTACAATGTTAGCATGGTGTGGTTAATAATGTGATCAACATATTATTCAACTCTCATCAACATAATCTGTGCACATACATCCCTTAGGAATTACACATGAAAAAACACCTGTTTGTTAATATATATACACACACACTATATATTATGGGGAAATAAAGATATTACTAATTCCATTTTAAAGTGATCATTATATGTAGCACCCCGAAAACCATATCTAAATTTAACATCTAAAAGACTCATAGTGATTAATTATCAAAGGTAGAAGAAAATTGTTTAGTACAAAGCTGGTAAAATTTTATCAAAGATCATTTTTGAAAATTCCCAGCCACAAAATAACATTAATTAAACAAAAACTCAAAGGGTTGAGCCAACAATAATGAACACAATGCAATAGCAAAATCAGAAAAGGTTAGGGTGGAAGAAATAGGAAACACAGAGGTAAAAGGTTGCTTATAGAAATGAAAACCTAAGGTACGCACACACAAAAATGTCTCCAAACATGTAAACTGCCATTCAATTAGCATCATAGTCCTCTTTTAACCAAATGGATTTTGCAAGTTTCCTTCATTTGAGGCCAGAATATTACTACACTCTAGGTAAAATGTCCACACCTGGTGATGTCTGAGTCTCAGCAAGGAAGAACACAACAAAATCTCCCTATTCTCCCCTCCTTTCCAAACACTTAAGAAACACACAAACAGCACTGTCATGAGGTGCAGCTCATTGAGAACAGAGAAAACAAGTCCCAGCCCATCTTAGATTCTATTGGTTTCTGTTTAATAAACACCTCTCACATTTTTTGTGTGTGTGTGTGTGCACACAGGCTTGCTCATGCTATATGGAGTGTAAATTTTTAAAAAGGAGGGATGTGCATGCGCATGGGTATGCACATGTTGACATGTGTAGGCATGCAATATGTATATTTGTGAGTTCTTTTTTTATTACCTCATATTTTGCTTGCTTCTTATGTAAAAAATAACCCCAAAGCGTCTGTGTTCTCCCTGTATGCATCGGAAGCTATAATAGTCAAAGAAGTAAAATAAGACCATTGTGACTTTACTTCTTTGAATGCATATGCCCTCCTAGGCTGTCGTTTTTATTTTCTTATCTGCTACACCACCACCACCCTACTTACTGCCTGTCACCTGGTGACCTCTAGGCTTCTTGGTTACAGGCACAAACTTGCAAGTGCCCAAATCATCATGCCCAGTCTGTGTGCACTGCCTGCCTGTATTGTAGCTCACCTTACAGTCGACTGGCTTTCTCACCAGGACACGGTTGACTGCATCTCCTATTCATTAGGTTTACAAAAAAATACACAGAGGTCTACTCCATACCTGGCAGTCTACAGCTATGGCTGAAATCTGACACGACCCCATGGCTACAAAACACCATACTCTTTCTGCCTGCTTATCAGGTAAATCTGCTTATAATATTTCATTAACAGTTTGAATGTTTTGCTTGTCAATGGTTAAAACGCAAACCTGTGTGTTTATTTTCTTTGGAAATGAAATCCTAATGACATCAATCTTCCAAATCGTTATATTTCCCCATTAAGAGTAAAATCAGCATGGAATATGTTTGTACGCTATCCCCACTCACACACTTATACATACACACACAGTATGTTAGCTGAAAAGGAAACCAATGACAGAAATATTCGTTTCATAGAAAATATGATTCAGCTAGATTAAGATCGTCAAAGAACTCAACTATCATGGCATCATTAATTCAAATAATTACAAAGACAAGAACAAAACTGATATAAAAATACATATAAATAGGGAACAATGAAAGAAAAAAAAAAATGAAGTTCAGATTCAAGAGGCATATAATGAAAGATTTTGAAACAGCATCAGTAATCAGTTTTACTGACACTCTTTTCGTTTCTCTTTGTAAACATGTTTAAACTAGCACATACAATTCGGTAACCTATTGACAGTGGCTGGCATGACAGTTAATTTCTAGAGAAATACACCCACAATTTACAACTCTAAAAAGGTAAAGTCACGTTTTTAGTGTAGCTGTTAGATGTATTTTATACCACACATATTTCATTTAAGCAACAGCTGCACACTGCCACAGTTAAATTTAACCACACATTAAAATAATCACAGACAACAATGACACAAAGACAGGGACATTCACACTGACACCTAGAGCACAATGTTCTCTCTCTCTTAAGCACGCAGGCACAGGTGCACACACACACAGAGCTGACAATGATGATTCTCTGCACAAAAAAACAAACTGCATCTTTCTAAAAGATCTAGGTCATCACAAATAAGCAGATGATTTCTAGATTTCTCCCTTGCAACACTGACTCTTCCTATCCACTTATAGGAAAGTATTGGTACTTATGGTACTAGCTGAGTGCCACAATCTTGGGTAGTCACTCTTGTGATTTACAGGTGTGAAGGGATGAGCAAAAAACCACAACTCTTATTATATGAAGCCTTCACCACTAAAGCTTCTTTTTCTTTGTGCATCTTTGAAATTGGATGAGATTAAACAATTTAACTACGTGAACATTGCAGTAAAGTAATAATTACTCCTGGATAAAAGAAAAATACAGCAAAGATTTTTATGACTGTGGCACTATCCTGTACATATTAGTGGTGATTGAAGTTTTTTTTAATAAAAACCATTTGAACATTTCTGAAGGATGAATAGCCGTTTAAGTTTCTGAGGCTTTATAAAGACTCTTTAGTGTTTATTCCAAGCTATATTTAATCTCATCCAGTTTCAATGCCAAAGAAAAACCGGAGTTCTTGGTATAAAAAATAAGCAAAAGACCACAACTGAAGTTTTTAAAAGTGCCATCATAGTAACATTACAAAACAATAGTAGTGAACAGATAAAACTCCTGAATAACCTGCTGCAGTACAACATAATGACAAAAGGCTGTGTTGAAGTGACCTTTTACCTCCTTTGTTTTATCCTCTTCGGACTGAAGCAAAAATTTTCATAGTTTTTTTTTTCTTGTTTTAAATCATCAAGCTTTAAAAATATAAATATTCAAAATAGTTTTTGTATTTTAGTATATTTTGAGCAGGGGTGGCTGGAATAGCTTTTAGTATAGAATAATCAACAGAAAATGAGTAAAATGTTTTACCCTTTTTGTAAATTTCTTCACTTTTTTTCCTTTCAATTTCCCTTCCCTTTCATAGACACATTCCACCATGCTATATTTTAGGGTTTCCTTTGCAAACCTCCAATCAATCAAAATAAAAAGTGGCACTACCCTACTAACTAGATCTCGCTGGCACAGAAATTCTATTATGTTTTGTAAGAACTTCACATTTAAACAAAAAAATTACATCTAGCAAGTCACAGTCAAAACCAATTTTGTGATTACCAACCATTGTGAAAGATAGAAATATTAAAACTAATTTCAAAGAGAGATCTTACCTTCTTAAATGATTGAAAAAAAAGAAGAAAATGCTCACATTTTCAAGATAAATTTAGGACCTCTGAATTATGTTTCTAGCATTAGCATTCATACATGCTGTATACTCACTCAGAGGGCATATGCACACTGCAGATTGAGCCATCACTGCGGCGATTGGAAGAGGTACTGGGAAGGGACTGGTTCCTACGTAATGTGGCACTGCCACTGACAAACCCTTTGTCTGCAACCTAGAAACAGCAAACTTCCAAAAAGTTCTCATGCATTAAGCAGAAAACCTCTTTTGCTCACATGCACACACATGTGAACATACACACACTGTACGCACATACATATACAGCAAATGGGGAGGAATGGAGTGAAAGACATTTACTTAATGTTGACACAACCAAACAGAGAGCAATAATGTCTTCGTTTTAAACTATACTGTTTCCAAAGACTTGTAATTATTATTTTTCACATTTGCAAACAGAATATATTTTTATGGCATGTGCAATTCTGTCTTCTTCTTTTCTGTTATATTTGAATCATCTAGTCTCTGATGCTGATGTGAAAGCAATTATTCTAAAAGCCAGACCAACAATTTGTCAGTTAGACCCAATGCCCACAAGCCTTTTTGAGTGTTTAGATATTTTACTTCCTGCCATCACAAATATTGTAAATGTCAGTTTGGTAACAGATGTTTTCCCATCTTTGTTTAAAAATATCCTGGTTAGGCCACTACTATGGAAAAAGTCCACACTTGACATCAGTGTGTTGAATTACCACCCAGTTTCCAATTTGTCTTTTTTCAATCTCAGTTGGCATATAGACCCTTTCACAGTACCAAAAGTACTTGAATTAAAGTAACCAGAGACATGTTATGTGCCCTTGACAGTGGTGATGTTTCTGCCTTAACTTTACAGGACTTACTGCCTTAACTCTACTGCATCCAACACTTATGGACCACTCTCCGCTCCTTCAAAGACTCCACATCCTCTACAGGAATTTCTGGACCCGTACTAGCATGATTCAACAGGACTGGACTATGTTCGATTATGGTCAAACAACATCTTGTCCCTCTCCACTTTCCTGTGGGGTCCCCCAAGGCTCAGTACTTGGTCCTGTTCTGTTCATTTTGTACACAAAACTCCTTTTATCATGCATCCAGTCTCACCAGGTTTCTCATCAGTCATTTGCTGACAACACGCAACTGTACTGCTTCACTCCACCAAATAAGTCTCACTCTTCTATCAATATAGAAGCCTGTATTACGCTAGATAATGATAAAACAGAAGCCCTCCTATGCTCTAGAAGAAGAAATCAACTTTCGCTAATCCGTCTGCCCAATCACATAAAAAGTGAGCAAAACTAACATCATCTTTCCGTCATCAGTCAGAAATATGGGATTCATTGCCACTGCAGACATGACATGACAATTGATAAAGAAGTTATAGCTGTCTATCAGCCTGCCTATTAGTTACGTAAGATCAGGGCCATCTATCACTTTCTCTCAATGCGCACTACCAACACTCTTGTCTGTGCATTTGCTCATTCTAGGCTTTATTACTCGACTTCTTGCTTGCAGGCTATCCCTTATAACTCATCCATAAACTTCACAAAGTATGGAACACTGCTGCATGTCTGGTGCTTAGAGCTAGGAAACTGTGTCACTCTTCTTCTTCATAGTCTGCACTAGCAACCCATCCGCTCTCGCATTCAGTACAAACTGTCTGTGTTATGTTTTAATTTCATTGCAGGATCCTGCTCTACTTCTCTGAACTTCTCCTCCCCTAAGCCCCATCCAGACAACTATGCTCTTCGTCTGATGACCATATCCCAGCTATTCCTGTCACCAGAACAACAATGTACAGCCATAGGGTTTAGTTACTGTGTAGCAAAACAGGAACTCCTTTTCCATATTCGCCATCTACCTGCAATGGAACCTTCAAATCTGCACTGAAAACACACCTCTTCCTTGAGGATTACTCCTAACACAGTCCATACAATATTAATCCTTTTTCACCCTAACCCCCCCACCCCACAACCTCTTTTGGCTTTTGCTACTTTCCTACTTGTCTTCATCTGCAGAATCACAATATTCTTAGTTCTTGTTACTTGGTTCCTTTTTTTGCATTTTCTATATTTGTCTTTTATTCGTCATCAGTGCTTCATTGTTTCATTGTTTATTCTTCCGTCCTTCAGTGTCCATGTTGTCCATGATTTGTTCTTGTTTTAAGCACAAAGAGCATGCTCCTTACAAGTGTATCTGCTATACATTTCTTTCATTATTATTGGTAGTACTCTATGCCTTTTTTCATCTTGATAATTCTTCATTTCATTTTCTTAATACTGATACTGAATTTTGCAACTGCATACCTACATATGCACACACATTCTGGGAAATTAAATAATAATAATATAGTACATTTCATCACAGGGCAGCAAGCTCAATGTCCTTCACAAAAGAGAACACCACAAAATAAAGCAAACTGGCAATTAAGATATGAAAGTGAAGTACTCGTGTTGCTTTTTCAAAGTTTAAGATGTCTTAAATAATTCAGATCTGTATTCCATAAAAACAGTGATGCCATCATCATCTGATTACAAGATTACAAATTTGGGGATGCATTCACGTATCTAGAGAAAGAATTGAACAAACCCAAGATTCGTTCTTCCTCATGATTTTCTCATTAAAAACAATGAACACACTGCTGTTACACAGACTGTCTAAAGTCAAACAAAGTAACTCTTCCCGTGAAAATGTCTTCTGCTGGCTACTCAATGTTGCGATATGATTTGTTATGATATCACTATCAATGGCAATCTAGTGACTGACCTCCCAAAAGGTGATTTGCCAAGATCTTTTGCACAAATCTTCTAATTTCTCATGTGAATACCTTGACCATGTATTAAAAAAAAAACCACACACATAGAAAAGATAACATTTTAAAATGAGCTTGAGTGTGAAGTTCAGTGCTAAATAACATCCGTCACAGTCCAGGTAGCAAAATCTACTACTTTTGGATCTATGATCACACTATATCTTTGCAGTACAGTTTGAACTTTATAAGTACTTTAAGGTTCACCTTTTCCTCTGTGCAAGGTGTCTACAAGTAGTGGTTGAATCTTACATTTTTGAAATTTTAGATGCATATTTTGCGTTCTTTTTTTTTTTGGTTGCATGTCTGGCAGGATTTCAACTACCATGATCACTATGATAGTGAAGACTTTTTTTGTTTTGCACCGCCAACAATCTATGTGTAAGTTGTGGATTTTTATAGGCTTCTGTTTGTGTTCATAGCTTTTCACTGACCATTCTGTACATGCACTGATGCTATGAGAACTACACCCATTACTTGTTCATTTCAGAGATGCTGTACTCATGCTGAAGAGAGAAAGAGGGAAAGAGTGATTCAAATATCAAAATGTAATGATTTTATTTAATGTAAGAGAAAATAGAATTGTTTGGGTTACTAGGGACATATTCCAATTAATGACATGAAGTGTTAATAAAAAGGAATAATCACATTCAAATGTCATACCAAAACATTCAACTTAAAAAATATTTGATATTTAAATGTCGGTTTTCCAGTACTTGTCTTTTACCAATAACATTTACACAAAGGAGAAATTTTATTTTATAACTTTTAGTCCACTTGCTTTTTAATAATAATAAAGGTCACTTATATAGCACCTTATCCCTACCCTAAGGGCAAGATCAAGACGTTTCAGATAAAAATAGGAAAAAAGAGTAAACGTGATATCCAGATTTTTCAGCTTGTGGACAGTCTCCTGATATGGCGGTGCACATTATTCCCTCAAAGCAGTTGCCACATAATAATAATAATTCTGGAATCAAGAAAGTATGAGGACAAGTGTTTTTCTACTTTTTAGTCTGACCATGATCACTTACACACTGAAAACATTGATACTAGCTTCATATGAGGCCACCCACTAATGACATGGATGTGTACACAGTTGTAAGGAGTTAGTTTTAGAATCACTGAAAAATAGCCGAATACCTGTACTAAGATCATCAGGTTAAATTTACAATCATTGAAAAATAGCCAGATTCTGTTCAAGAATTTCTGGACCGAACTACTGGAGGCAATCAACAGCATGTTGGGGTAGTCATATACTGTTTGCAGGTACTAACCCCTACAACTGTGGAGAGTGAGTTGTGGAGGCCAGTGAGACACACCTGTTCGCTAGTTGGTATTAGCCATCACGCTACTGTGTATGACACTTCTGCTATGCAAGTATTCCAGAGCATGCAAGTACATCCTGCAAGATAGATGTGAACCATAGCTCTGGCATATTGCCGTGAAACAGGCAAGCAGCAGGTCAGGGCAAGAATCATACCCCACAACAGGCATGACTGTCCACAGTTCATGGCGATGGAAGAAGCTACAGTAATGTGAGAGAATAGTCTCATGTTGTAACTGCTTGGTTATTACAACTTCTTTCTGTACACTGGAGAACTCGTGATCTAAGTTTTCTAGATTAATCCGTTTAACAGCCACCTGAAGTCCTGTTGGTGAGTGCTGAGCTCGATGCACTGTGGTTGTATCTTTGTGGCCTTTGCCTTTGCCTTTATATAGCTGATAGACACAGGCCATTCTGTCAGACTGCACTACTGATGATGACTCCCTGATGTTGAGATTGACCTTCCCCTTGTTTTCTGCCAATGGGGAGATGTCGTATGGCTGACTTGCTGGTGGAGAATCAGACAGCTGAGATTCGGAACAAGCACAATGCTTTGTTACTGATTTGTCTGACATAACTTTTGTCTGTCTTTAGCCTCTTGTCACTCTTGAATCTATGAACTTTACCAGCTACTTGTTTTAGTAAGTTGTCTGACTCTCAATGGCCCTGAGTTCAGATCTACAGCTTGGAAAGCCATAGTGTCATCAGTAGGAATGTAGAATAGATCAATAAAGACTTGGATCAATGGAGCTGAAATCACTAGAAAACTGCTAGAATTGATGCAATCACAAAGCAGAAAACTGTATGAAAATTTTAAAGCAAAGGACTGATTGTGTAATCTTCAAGATCTTCAGAAGAAACTGTTAGGCAGAAAAGACTGGCTGTTGTCAGAAAATCCGAAAGTCACAGAAGGAAACAAAAGTCATACGATCCTGCACAGCAATGATGCAAAAAAAACAAACACTGGCCTAAACAAAGGCACCAAAAACACAACAAACAAATAAAAATACAAAAAATATGGAGAGCCACCTCTTTCAAACCTGATAGGTGAAGGGACACCACTCCAATAGTGTGTCCTCTGTGAGACAGCAATAAAAGAGTAAACAATGTATAAACAGATGCAATAACATCTACTAACATAAGAAGCTAGTAATTCAGCCTTGTGTTGTCTATGCTAACTCCTGTGTGTGGTTATACTCCCATCAAATCACATTCTGGTAGGCCAGAAAACACAATCCACACAGCCCTTTAACAGTATTTGATATAGGCTCTTCTTTGCCAAATACAAACGACCATACCATTTGGCAAAGTTTGTTACATAAAACTTTACCGAACTAAATCAAACCTTCGTCCATACTTGTCCAGTAAAAGGCTAAACTTCCACCCTCCAGGAAAGTGAAGCTTGACCCCTAGAATAGCTGACACCACTAGGATTTGTCATCTCCCTTCCTGGCTCAAACCATTCTTTTCCATCCTGTGATACAAGTTCGGCTAAAAGTCTGGCCTTTGAGAAGGGCATTTAGGACAAAAACACTTATTTCCGCTCTGAACAACTAAAAATGTCATAACAGAAGATATTTTCTGATATGCTCTGCTGGTTTTAGGGAACACTAGTTTAAGAGTAAATGTAGTCATCTGATCAGTTGATAGAACATTGCTAGAAAATTAGTTTATAAGTTAAGACTTCAAAGAGGTTTTACTAAATATTAATCATATTATTGAAAATGGAGCAGTTGTGCAGTATTGTACAGTAAACTGAAAGGCAATTATTTATACTTAAATTTCCTTACTATAATTACCCAAAAAAAATGTCTTGTATGCAAAGAGGTGTTGTATACATCTATAATCATGTGAGTCTCTCACAAATACAAATGCAAACAATATTAGTAAGGATGAAAGGGATTTCTAAAATACCAATTGTTACCAACCTGAATCAGTATTGAAAACATAAGAATTATGAAAATATGACACTTTCTAGAAAATAAATCAGTATATCTCAGACCAGTGATTAAAAGACGGAAGTTCTGTTGTACTTCTTGTGCATACCCTGATCCCATATTCTTGTTCCATTTTGTTGCACATTTGGCTGAAGCGCTGTTCCAAGTGGGAATGGAATGGTTTCAGATCTTCTGAAGCTTTCTGTTTATGCACCATGAGTCCTTCCCTCAGCAACACCACCTAAAGGAACAAAAAATATATTTCCTTTTCCATCCACTTTTAAATGATCTACAGCTATTTCTGTAAGCAGTGATAGCCAACACAGTATCAACATTTCCACAAAAATGACTGAATGATGTGAGCACTACATTTAAAAAAAAAAACAACCTTGTGCTGGTCATATAAACTCAGTCTTTTTCGGGTATCCTACCTGCTCAACGGTCAGTGCCTTTAGACGTTCCTGATCCTCAGGCTTGTAATCTACACCAATGTAAAAGTCCTGCACAAATGAAAAAGTGCATGTCAGGACACATACACGTAAACACGCACATCAGCATGCACAAATGCACACATGCATGTGTATACACACAAAAGAACCCATATGCATATGCAATACATAAAACTCATTAAACTAAACTGTATTTGCTTTTGATAGGAACAGCTCATCTTTAAGCCAAATAGCAGTCTAGCAAAACATCATTTTTAGCCCTGTACATTGCAGAGATATATCTATGACTAAAAAAAATTTCTTGGCACTACTACTCCTCTCCACATGGAATGAGTTTAGGCAGGGTACCTTGAAATTGGCAAATCCACCCTGTACAGCAGGGTCCACTGAGCCATTGAGGAGCATACCCAGGTTCTTGATGTCCAAGTTTGGATTGTGGTGATGTTGTTCTATGGCAGAGGCAAGCTGCTTGTTCTTTTCCTCAACATTCTCTATGGCATACTCGATTGGACTGACAGGCACCTGTCACACAGTGAAATGGCATGTTATAGATGTTTATAAGTTCAGAGCAGCAGAGCACTCTATGCATATACACATGTTTTCCTTGGTTCTTTAGTTAGGACTCAGGCTTACTTTCAATACTAAAGGATTTATTCCCCAAGTGCAAAAACATAATTATTATACAAGGATCTACACTGATGTGCTCACATATGCACATATTAGGTGAGGCCAAAATTTATTTTTTATTAGAAATAGGCACACACACATGTAATACTTGCTTGAACAGCTACTTACTGTTTCTGTGGACATGACAGGATACCATCCTACAATCCCAGGAAGTGGGTATGTTGTGGTCATGTTGGTCCTCTCCAACCACATTTTCTGCCACACAAAAATTTTAAAGTCACTATATGTGCATCCTCATTTTTTTTTAACTTCCTAAATAAAAATGCTCATTGCTTTTAACTCAACAAAAACAGCACAGAGCACACAGAAAAAAGATAAAGTATATGACTCATTTCTGAGAAAATAAACTTACTGTTACATCACTGACGCTCTCATCAATTCGTCTAGAGTATGTGAAATGCTGCACTTCATTGACACGGTAGTAGCTATAATCACAACAAAATGATTAAAATTATATCAACTTCTGTCAAAAAGTGAAAGTTATGAAAGGAAGAACATGTGTAAAACCTAAAACCCAGTCACCCCAGTGTCACAAACCTGGCACTTTTCTTTAATCATTTGTATGAAAATGAAACTGAAAAGGTGGGTGGATGGCAAGTGATTTGTGTGGTAATGTAAATTTAAACAGAATGTCCTTGTTAGATTGTTAGATTTTAAGGATTATATTTCTCTGACAGAATTTTTTTTTTTCACTTTCATTTTCTGTGTGTTCTTCATATACTGGTGTGATGGGTCTTGCTGCACTTTGAGAGAAAACATTTTTATGTTTGTATTCTTTCATGTTGTAGCTACTAACATGAGGACATGAGGGTGAAGGCTTTGTACAGGTGACTGTAATGAAACACTTTTACTTTAAATAAGAACTTACAGTTTTTATGTCTTAATGGATGTCTGTGAAATAGGTTAATAATTTTGTTTGTTGAATATTTTTCCAATACTAATTTTATAAGATCAGATTTTTGGGGGGTATTCTACCTTGTCCAACAGTAACTTAAGATTTGCAAGTGACACCCAACCTATTCAGACCAGCCTTTCAAAAATGGGACAAAATTCAAACTTACTCTTAAAAAGTGTCAGATGGCACCTTAAACACATCTTGTAAAGGTCAAATCCACACCTATCTGCCATTTTTAAAACTGGGTGTCTTTCTTCATAATTGTATTTTTGTCAGCATGAATAACAGATTTATGATTAAATACACAGGTGTCTTTGAAATGTGCACAGAATGAATACTGTCCAACATGCTCTCAGTTATTTCAGGATATCACTTTCATCTTTATCTCCATTTTTTTATATATATCTTCATCCCACAGAGCTACATTTGACATAATTTTAACTGTTAAAAATAAGCTAAGTGTTGTCATATACAGCAACTGATTAGTAAATTAGACTTTTTAAGAAATAAACAATTATCAATTATCTCTTGATCTTTAAACAGCTTTCCCATTTGTATAGTAACTTTACTCAAGTGAACACCTGATATACATTGAACAAAGTGTAAGAGGCACACCTGAGAATCTGACTGCTGATTGCTTTGCCTTCAAAATGTGGTCGAAGATTCATAACAGGAGTCACACTGTTGATCTGCAAGTCTGTCAAGATGTCAAGGATCACAGCCGAAAAGCCTACCAAAGCACAATTCTTTCCATGTTATTTTCTACACAGATTTCTCAATAATTGCAGAGCTTGATAAAACTTGCACAAACAAGTACACATACCTGCATTATGGCTACATTAGTCACAAAGATTTGTTTTTAAGAAGAAAATAGCTTTGATCTCATCAAAACATTTTCTGTTCAAATGTAAAATCTTTTGTCATGATCCACAAGGATACATTGCTTTCTAGAGCTGAGGATTTCCTCACTAGGTGGGTCAAGAGTCTTCATCAGCTGCAGAAAATAATGATGAAAGATATGGAACTAAAATATACACAGAATAAAGATAAAAGATTATCAGTACAAGTAAAATACATTCACTCTGCATTTATGTTAGACAAGGAAAGAATTAAGAAAATAGTTGCAAAGTACTCTGCTTATCTTATTATTATTGTTAATACTGTTATATAAAAGGTGTCCATGGTACATTTTCAAATGCCACTCAAACTTCTCACTTTTAAGTAAGCTGTATTCTAGGAATTACAGATATTATAGCAAGATCTCAGCATCTCAGTGGTAAGCTAGAAGGGTGCTATAATTCGGTTAACTCTCACATACTCTACTATTCAATATATTACATGACCAGGCTAAACTATTGCCCTTAACTAAAGAATTCACCTCAGCATTAGGGAAAAGGATCTGCATTCTAGCATTGAAGTCAGCAAGCCGTTCATATTCTTTTCCTCTGTAAATGAATAGCTTGTTCTGCCACAGCCAAGGCATACAGACATAATTCACAAAATGTTTACAATCTGGTTGATAAAAAATTGCTTAAATGCAAGTTCAACAAAGGCCCTGCAACACATAGATAACAATGCTGGTACACATACCCCAATAGTTTAACTGTTATTTATATCAAAACCAAAACCCAAAACTAAAAAAGGAAGTGGTAATATCAAGTAACATCAGACATTCAATCTTCAGCCTTTTTAAATACTTCCTGATTCAAAATTATGAAGTAGGTTACACTTGGATTATTCTGTTATAATTACTTATGGCTACCATCATTCTATCTGTGCCATTTTGTTTATTTTTTTTTAAAAGTTATCCCTGCCACTTGCCTGCAAGAATGAAGGAAAGCCCTGGCCATAGTAACCCACACGAAAATATTCAGGAATAGGGCGTGTGTTTTCTGCCAAGATTCGATCATACAACTCAGCTTCCTTTTTCTGTATAGCCAGAAACATAAATCAAATGGTATTATGAAAACTCTTTACATCAATAAATCTGGTATAAATATTATAAATGTTATAAGCACAAGGACGCAATCTATGTTTGGTGGTATTGTGCATTTGCATACCCACAAACAACCACTGGAGATGTATTTTCTCATGCATGTCTCTTATATTTATCAATACATGCATACACATAAGCGGAAGGAGGTGGGGCAACCATATGAAAAATAGGTCTCACCAAGATTTTGCTGAGGTTTCTGTAATTGAAGAGCTCTTCTTTGTATTGCTGAGCCAGCTCATCACACAGCTCAATGCCTTTTTCCCACATCTGTGAAGAAACCCACACAAGTTATTATCTTCAAACCTATGTCCTCCAAGGAGAGACTTGTACTGATATTCACTACTTTATTCTAGCTTGGTGAATTTATCTCATTTACTTTACTTGGAGGGATCTGCCAACACAATGACTGAAATAATACATACCAACAAATGTTACAGAAAATCTAGATTTCTTTTAAACACAGCAGCAACAAAGACAGAAGGAAACTGTGGCACTGAAATAACAAACCTTTCCTTGTTCAAAGTAGCTAATAATCTTGTAATATAGCCGTTCTTTCAGTTCTCTGTGTGTGTCAGCATTTTGGAAGTTACTGTTTTGTAGCATGGGGGGCAAGACTTCATCAGACCACTTCATCAGCAAAAAATATGAGAGCATATTAAGAATCTATTCACAGGACTTAATACAACCAGTAATTCAGGGTAAACTTCCTTATGGAGGCATTTTTCTTATGCTAGCATGTTTTTTTTTAAAACAAAAGCCGTAGTAATGTTTACAAAGCCATATAAATACGTATATTTCAGAGAGGCCCATAAAACAACTGTCTCATCTAAATTATTTTCTTTTAATTAGTTCCATTAAAAATGTTGTTAATAGCAATGCCAAACACCAAAAAAAGAAGCTAAAATGCTAAAAACAGGTTACAGAATCTAGAATAACAAAATAGCTAAATTATCTCAAATCTGTGGACACCAAGTGACAAACTTGTAGTTGCAGATACCTGCAGAAGTTTGGCATATAGCATCAGTGTATAAGCAGCCTCAGTAAAGTTGTCACAGTCAAGATGAAGGTCACTCAGTTTGTGCAGGTAACGAATATACATCTCCTGGCGGTTAATGTCATGATAGAAATCCTGCAAAAAGATAAAACTCACCCAGATGACCAGTCTCTTCTAGAGTCTGAATTAGTTCATAGCTGTTCACCGATGATGATCTTTTAAAAAAAATTTAAATAAAGGCACAAAATATTTTGCAGGACTTCACAAAGTATGAAGCACTGATATGTACCAGCAGATTGACAATACAGCTCATACGGTGCTCCCTGATCTCATCCTGGATAATGTTTCGGTAGACCAGCAGGCGTTCCAGCAACTTCCAGATGACTTCCACAAAGGCTTTGCTTTGTTCCCGTAGTCCCTCAATATCCCTAGTCTCCGAAAGATGTATCAATCTGTAACACAATGCATATTGCACACAATATAGACTAACATATCAGCTGTAGACTTTCTTTCTACTTAATTCTTGATGGATGTTCATGTACCAGATGTGCTTACAAGAATGTATGGCTAGGTATAAATACAAACCCACCAATCCTCCTACCCAAACAGCACTGTGCCCCCTCCCCCACTCCACCGCCAATTACTTATTAAACAAGATTTGGTCACAATCTGTACTGACATTTCATATGTGAGATCTCGATATTGTTCATCTCCACGGCCACCTTCCACCAAAGCATCCAGCTGTGTTATCATCTCATTCTCCACCTAAAGCACAAGGAAACAAGTTCATCAAAATGATATTCTAAAAAGAAAATTTACCACTTAACAGTACAAATAAATATGCTTAAGGAAATCAGAATTTATCACAATATCCAAGTGGCAAAGGCATGTGGATTTGTAATTATCAAACTGGCATTCATTCTCTGAGCAGTGATGTCTCACAGGAGCATGAGTGCCAAAAATAAATTTTACAGAATTCTGCAACCAATTAAGCTTGCATCCCTACATGCCTGTGATAGCAATGATCTTGCCATTTCATGAGTTTTTACAATTTTTAGAAAATGAAGAGAAGAAAAATTCCCATAGATAATAACAGACAGTGCATTATACCCTAAGGACTACGTTTGTGATGCTTGTAGGATCTTGATTCAATTGTTCCATGCAATTAAAAAAAAAATGACAAAAATATAAAGCACATTTACCCATGGACTGCACAAACACATCACAAACACTCGAAAAACACAAGAAGAAACACCAACTTCATGAAAGTTGCCTTGAATGCGGCTTGAGTTAGGCACTGGCTGCAAGTATTCACACTGCATCATGTCAAAGAAGATTGGGATAGTTGCTCGCCTCAGTTCTACACACAAAATCACCAGCAGATTTGTTGCTTACATGCATAACATATGACACAGACATTTTTTTCTTCCTTCATCATACATGCAGAAGCTCCTTCTGGTATTTTTTTAATGTCTTCGTGTTAGAAATTACACCTCACAATCATTTTCCACTCATTTCTTCTGTAATTTCAGGGATTATCTTTATATATTATATAATTAGTACAAATGACACAGAACATATACTGCACCTGTTTCAGGAATAAGAGTCATCTCCAAGAATGGCCCCACTAGTTCAGGTATAAACCTGATTTTATTTGGACCTGTGTTACAAACAAAGACACTAAATGAAGTACATTACTAGATAATATAATTAGCAAAAATTAATTTAATACAGTAATGATGGTTTGTAATGCCAACTCCACCTACTTATCTGGAAATGATTGTACTTAAAAATAAAACAAGTCAAAGAACAGTCTTTTCCTTTTTATGCTTAAATAATTTTTCAAATATAAGTTTCAGTTTTCATCTTTTCTTTAACCAGTGCTGTTTATAATACTCAACCTGTTAATACGGACACCAGCTAAGCTACCTGTGTTCTTCTTGCCTAACAATCTCACATCTTGCAAATGGCATTCTTTGCATGCTATTTTCCAAGCTGCAGAAAATGGTAAAGTGAAAGAAAGAAAAAGACCTTCACTTACCAAGTTTAAACCACATAGCTCTGATTTCAAAGGCTGCTTCCCTGCGCATATCTTTATACCTGTTAAACAATTGTATTGTAACAATGATTTCCATGGCTATCATGTTGGCAAGTGCCCTAATTACAATTTTTGAAGTGCTTAAAAGCAAACCAGTAAGTAGAATACAATATATTTCAAATATATTTAACCTTCTTCCAGTTTAAAAAGATTTTAACCATGAGCTTTCACCCACATCTACTAAAGGGTGTTTGTAATGCAAATTCACACAAAGTCTAATCCTCCCCCCCCCCACCTCATTTCTGACTTGTACAGTGTTGACAGTATCTTGCGTATAAGGATATGCTTCAAAAGATATTATTCTGTTTTGTTTAGAAAATGCACCCTGAAGGTCATAATCTTGCAGTTCTATCACAAACTCGTATTACTAGACTGCTGCCAGACGATTTTTTCCAGTTAACTATTAAAACGAGGCAGATGTGTACAAAGCTTCCGGTTTATTCACATTCATCATTTATGCTTGCCGATATAACAGTGGAGATATAACGATATAACAGTGGAGAACTTCGCAAGAGGCTAAGCGTTGGTCTCAGCAGACAGACAGCAATCCATCTATACACGTTCGTGGTTCCATCAATAAGAATTGTAAGGTCAGCATATAAAAATTATTCCAAATAGATGCAAAACAGAATGAAATGTTACCTGAGGATGATTTTATTGCGCTTGGATACCGAGAAATTGTCTAGCTGAAGGGGTTCTTGTGTCAGGAAAGATATTGCACAGTGGAAAAAGTTGTTCCACAGCTAATGGGCACAAAAGATAAACAAACACTAGTTTTAACTATTACTAAAATTGAATTATAAGATTACAGAACCTCTACCAGACCACTAATCTCTGGTACCATGGATAATAATAATAAGTGCAAAATTTGTAAAGCACATACACACACTCCTAAGGAGTATGCTCTAGGATACAAAGGTAATGTTTCTATTGCCCTGCGTATATGATCATAAAATGTCTTAGGTACCAGAAACTGAAAGAACAATTATTATACAGAGAAGGAAATATTACTTCCCCTCTTGTTCTGTCTGAAAGAACAAAAAAATGGCAAGATAAAACTTTTCATCACCATGCCATTAAATTAAAAAAAAATGCTATTTATTATGGCTTATAAAATTAAGTTTCTTCATCTGAGAAAAATTCTTAATCACAAAACTGCCATTGTGTATCATTGGCTATCACAGAAAAAATTACTAGTCATTACAGAAATCTCACTTTCATTAAAAAAGAACGTGTTGCAAGAAAAGTTCTACTGCATATTACCATCTTTCTACAATTAGAAAATAATTTCATCAGGTAGTTTCAATTTAACTCAAGCGTCATTAAAAAAAGGTAGATTCTATATATAATCCTGAGCTAACACTGCAAAGATAATAAGAGTTCTGATCACCTGCTGCTCAAAGGGATTGGAGAACTTTTCATGAATGGTGACAGCAAAAAATCTTCAGAGCCCTTAGAATCACACTGAAGAGAGATAACCAAAATCATTAACTGCTGAGTGGCCTAACAACATTTCATGCTCTAACCACATGCTAGAAAGATTACCATATTGAAGACTAGCCATTTAAACATGATGTCCGCCACTAAAGAGCATGAATCATTATAAAAATATTCAACTGATACTATTTCTAGCAGACATATTTATTTAAACTGGTACTTCATGGCACCTTCCTTCTGTTAACATTATGTTGTGATCTGGTTCACTTCACTATAAAGATAAATAACTATAAAATTACCCTTTAATAAAAACTGTTTACAATCCTGAAAATCTCTAACATTTTTAAATTTCTTTTCTGACTGAACAGTCATTCCCAAGAATATAACATTTCCCACAAGCATTAAAAACTGTTACGTCCCACACCTGTTTTGAAGCATTATCATTTCCAGCCAATCACCAGGATAGACACTCCTGCCCACCAGGTCCCGGAAGACCATCAGTATCTCCATCATGAAGTCGAGCAAGTCAAAAGGTGTCACAAAGCTATTTATGTACTCCTGGTAGTGCGCCTCAGTCATCTGACGCAGCAAGGATATCATGACAGCCACACAGTTCTCCTGCCAAACCCAAAGCAATTTTTTCAGGAAAATTTTCCAAGGTTAATCTAAACTTAAACCATAGTGGACAATACAGTTCTCTGTCTCTCACATATATATGTGTGTGTGGGTGCACATATATAATATGCCTTTGTGTGAATGTGGTTTCATGTATTTTTGTTAATGAAAACATGCATATGTATGTGACAGCATATTTCAGCATGCATGCATGCACAGGTATGTACATGTGCTAATGTAAGTGAAACAGTTCTGGTACAAATGAGAAATCGGTGAATGTTTGCAAGCTTCAAATGTTTATAATAAAAAGTGGATGTTGTGAGAACATGTGTGCATGCTTACATGTCTTCATATGTATGTGCAATCTTCAGTTATTTTCCTAATTTCTGGATAAAAACAACATGCATAAACAGTGCCCTATTGCCTTTACTTCTTACTGAGAAAGCTTAGTTACAACTTTTGTTTTCTGATCAAGCTCAGGATTATTGAAGGTACAGGAGAATGTGACCCCAGGATGCTGTGTGGTTGGCTAGTTAACAATAACAACAGGCAAGTCGGGGACAAGCTTGTGATCATAGAGACACAGACCAAGTGTCTGTGCCAACCTCATTTCAACAACTGCAAGAAACGGCAATCTAAATCCACAATAGGACAAATGAGCTTGTTGGGAAAAAAACAATAAACAAGCAAAAAATGAAAATTATACAGAGCTGTCCATAAAAGCACAAAAACTACAATTTTTGTCCCAAAGATCTGCTGCTTCAGGAATCATTACAGTTTTTACTACATTGTACATTTTATAGCAAAGCCATGCATAACATCCATGCACATTGGAGCCATTAGTATTAGCAGTTGTTAACAGACTATTTTTACACAACCACTGCCATCAGCTTTGCAAAGCCAGTAGTGTACCTCTCCTCAATATGCTGCCATTTGTAGTATGGCATCAAAAAGAAAAAAAAATTCATACTTGCAGTCTGATTAATAGGTCTTCAAATATATTGACAACTTGGTAGGTGGTGGTTGAGAGTGACAAATTTATAATAGTACAAACATGAAATAAAATAATAATACAAAAATGAGTTGAAATCAAAATCTGATTGCCAAAAGGAATAGATGCAATAGTTTAAGGTAAATTTTAAGGTGAAAACTATCTGGAAAGGGTTAAACAGATGAAATTTGCTGATTTTATCTTGACTATAAATGAGATCATGCAGTTTTGTTTTTTTTTTCACCTAGACCCGTGCATTTGGGGGCAGCTGAAAGTCTCTCTTTACAATATATCTACTGAAATGCAAACAACCAACAAACATGCAGTTTTCTATGAAACAGCATTTTTCTCAAAATGATCCACAAAACTGCCCATGCACACGTGAATTCCTACGCAAATGTATGTATGCATGCCATCATGCGCATGCACACACCCACACACACACCCTGAAAAAATATTTCTATCTCAAAATACATCTGATCATGGAAAAGCAAAGCCAACAGCAGGCTTATTAAACTCACAGTGGCAAATGGGAGCAGGGAGAGTTAAAAATATTTCAAGAAAGAGCACACACTTATCTTTGGGGAAAAACATTCAGACAAATGATCATATCTTGTCTACAACTCATCTTCACAACATATAGAAATCAAATTTTGAAGCTAATATTATCAACAATTTGCTTAATAGATTACAGCCTAAGACAATGCAAGATTCCTACCAGCAACTATCAAAAACTGACTTTCCAGAGTGTATGTAGATCTTTTTACTGTTTTCAACTCATTATCAATGGAAACTTGATTCATCAAATTTAAAACATTTACTTAGAAAACTCAATCTCAGCCCGACTTCTGATTCACAGGTGAATGCTACCAATGAGTTATCAGTGAAACCTGTCACAATTTTAAGATTTTAGTGATGATGGGGTTTGGAGGAGAGAAAATGGCTGTAATTCGCAGGTGAGACAATGGATCAAAATCCTTTTTGCAAATTTTGTTCTGTAAATATGACAACATAACTAAGATCTCATTCCTGACAGAAAATAGTATTACAGAAAAATTGGTACCATAAGAAATTGATTACAGCACCAGTGCTATCATCAACTGTACAGAAATTACAAGGCTTTTGATGCTAGCAGTTGCAGATATAAGACCAGCAGAAGCAACTCAATGAATTTCCCATTTATCATGATAAGGACTGTCATGATGGCAAGGACAGTAGTGGTATTAGCCATGATGGTGGTGGTGATGGTTGTGGTGCTAAAGATGCTAAAGGTTATAACAATATAATTAACAAAAATAAAAAATATAGTAGAATAGGAAAATGCTGATAAAGGTGATTCTATAAAGATAGATAGTGACAGTCTGAAATAACTAACGTAAGCTCAACAAACAGAATTAAAGCATCCAGCCTTTCAGGAAATGTTTTTGTATATGGGGGTCTTTGACATATTGTGTTGTTTTACAACCATGTTCTAAATAGATAACTATATATATCTTTTTTTTTTTTGATTTATAGGTTCTTTACTGGTAATGTTCTTAAGATAAACATGTTTCTCTCTTTGTGTTTTTGAAATGTTTCTTTCAAGACATTATTATTAATAATTAGTAATTACTAAAATGCTGGCCTTGGAAGCATAATGAATATAGTTGCTGTTCCTAACAAGGTTAAGAAAGCCAGCACTGGAAAAAGCCAGATTACAAGCTGATGACATGTGTGATGACTAAAAAAAGACAAAATGATGAATATGATGGCTGATGCTCATTTCCCTTATGCTGTTCTCTGCTTCTTCACTGCAGCTCTGACATATGGCCATTTTGTACGGTAAATATGGCTGAAAGAAATTCTAATGCAACACTAACATTCTGAGAACCTCTTCAGTTTCAAGAGCTTGATTTTTACAAGCTCTTGCAGTGCCAGTAGAGATGCAGTGAAATAATCTAGGGCCAGAACAATGTCTTTCATGCACGGTCCAAGTCCACTAGCTGTCTGGAGGAGTGGAGGGATGAGGGTGCTCAGGTCAAGATCTGTACACAGGTAACAGCACTGGCCGCAGTACTTACATTCAGGGACCTATTGGATATACTTGGAGGGGGCTGTTGTCCAAAGAATTGCTGAAATATGGATATAAAAGTCACATCCATGCCTTTAGGACACAGAAACCAAATCCACATCAAACTTCAAATGTTTCGAACTGAATAACACCTCAAACAAAGAAGAATGATTAATGGTAGCACAACTTAACTTACATTTAAAAAATAAATAAAGCCTCTTTTAAGATGTTGGTATGGTACTCTAAAGCTTGATATGTATGTAGGGTTAGCTAAATAAAACACTTCAGAAAATCCATGCATAATATGAACTTAATTTCAAACAAGATATTTTTGAAAAACAGAAACTTCTCTTCAACAAACTTACTAAAATTTGTAAAATAACAATATTTAAAAATGATACAGCTATAATATTTATACAACACAGTCAACACAGTAAAAGATAGCAAAGCACAGTAAAATCATACTGGTCTTCAGCTCTTCTATAACAATTTAAAAATAAGCAGTTAAACAAAGAGACTGACTTCACAAGGACAAGGGGACATTGGTTTAAATATGTTGACTTTTTTTAATTTTAAAAATGTATATGATATTTATAGGTGTGCACGTGTGGTCAAAAGACATGCAGCAGCTGTGCCATAAAAGGAGTGCAGAGCAAAGTGAAAACATGAGAGCAAACAAGAATAACAAGAAGAAAATATACAAAAGGTAACAGGATGGCACCTGTGCCAAGAGCAGGTCAGTGGAAACTTGCAGGCATTTGTGGACATGTCTAAAGAAATGGCTAGTATCCAGCAGCACATGGGAGTACAAAATACAAGTGAAAATTCATGTTTTCATATACATATATGCGTATAAATCACATAAGTGTTTTACATAACACAATCTTTCCAAAGAGAATTTTTTGTGCTAGTAAACTTCATGCTTATAAGATTAGTTTTGTAATGTGGCAACAAGCCAATCTGATAACCAGAAAAAAGTAAAATCTTGCTTCCACTTCATAAATTTTGCATAATTCTCGTGCTACATGCAAATACATTGACAATTGTCCCCCTGCTGACAAAATGCATAACGTTTTGGAAAAAACGTAATGTTTTCCAAGATTGTAATCATAAACATAAGACTTCCTGACTTACATGAGCAGGTTGGTATTTACCTTGCTTCTTGAAAAAAGCTTAATTTTATGAAAAGGAACTTTCCCCCCTTTTCTTCACCTGAACAAAGAATGATATGACTGCTGTGCAAACAATTTTCTCATGAATTTGCAAGGAGTAATTTGTTTAAAATAACACAAAATAATTGAAGTCAAATATACAAGAAAAACCTTGTTACTATTTAGTGAACACTCTGTACGTTATATATTTGCAGGAACTACTGGCATAAACAATTGATGACAAACCACAACTGATCCCCCTAAACAATAGGATATTTCCCTCCATCCAGCCATGTAAACAATATTAATATGATCTGTAGTGTATGCTAATGTCAAACTTTCAAAAGTGACACTGCACAGGCCACCAAAGCAGCTTAGAAGCATGTGATTTTCAGTACTAAAGAGTTCTTCTTTCTAACTCACTTCTGTACAACACTAACAGCACCAAAGCTACAGAAGCAAACTGTAGTATCTGTTTTCCCATACTTTTATGAGGGTAAATACCCAAATTCCAAATATTCTTCATACCCTAAACTTATTGGTAACTTCAAGTAAATAGTAATATATATGAGAAACCAGACGAAAGATAATTTTTGTTTGACTAAAGCCTTGAAAATATTTCCGGAAGGTTGCAGGTTTAGAAATGATACACACATAAACTGCAAACCAGTCAGATTTACAAACCTTTGTGTTTTGTTCCTGAGTAGAGAGGAAAACAGACAAAACAGGCTAGAGAGCATGCCAACAAGACCAGCATCGTCTGCACTAAAAGTTTCATGCTGTTACATCATGCAGCCATGTTTTACAAACAACACAGCTTTCAATCTGCAGTGTCATTTCTTTAAAGCAGCAGAAACTTATCAGTTATCATGCTCCTCAGACAGTGATGGGTTTTGACAGAAGGAATCACATTGTCACACAGACAGTAATTACATATTAAAAAGGAGTGGGTCAGGAATAACACTTTGTACATTCCTTTTATTTTTAAACCACAAGAGCACTGCCTTTGTGGATTACCTCAAGTCTTCGTTTTGTCTGTGGTAATGAAAGAAATAGTCATAATAGGCTGGTTAAAGCCAGGAGGGATAATAAAAAATTACTGTCTATTACAATCTTTTTGCCATGAAGTCATTTGCAAACATTGTTACTATTCATTATAGTGCTCACAGCAGAAATGAAAAGAAAAACAAAGTCTAAGAAAACAGAACTTTTGTTAACAGTTCTAAAAATTCTCTGACATTTGACCCATTTTTTTTCCCCAGATACATTTGCTAAAAGTTTTACCCATTTTACCAAGTGAAAAACAAATTCTCACAAATTGGTTGTAAAATTAAGAAACACTCACCACCAACTTTGACGTTCGATCAATGCTGATGACAGACTGGATGACAGTGCGAAGAACTGACCTCATCAGTGCTGTGACATCTGCCTCCACTGGGCCCTTGAAATTTACAAAACTAAAATTACTCTACCCATTTTAAACTCATGACAAGATGCTACAGTTTACAAGTTTTCCCTCCACACTTTTTATTCTTCATAAACAACAGTTAAGATTGTTAAAACATGGTGCATCAGCTGTAGTTGCTAAAATGACATGCAAATCTTTCTAAACAATAGTACCTAAAGATTATCACAGACACAAAGATCCAATTCTTCTGCAATTCTTAGTCTTAAAAATAAACTACAAACACAAAACAAAAAAAAGGACATCAGATAATGAATGCAATCAAGATATGGTCCACATGTTCCCCTTACAAAGTCTGGACTCCATAGCTGGTCTACAATGTGACTCAGGACCATGATGCAGCTCTCCATCTCATCTTTGGCTTCCATGAGCACGCGAGTATGCTCCAACATAGCCGGCAAGAGTACAGCACGACAGGCTTTGTAAATAAGCAAATAAAATGCAGTTATAAAAAATTACAACTCAGTAAGTAGATCAGCAAAATCCTGAAATGATTATGCTATTACATATCAGTGTTTTCAGATTGCTTAATACTGTCAGCATTTTAAACAAAATCTGATATAGAAAGTACATGTCCAAATATCTTTACTGTTTAAAAAAAAAAAAAAAAGAGAGAAAAGTGGTAGAATATTTCTCCAATATTCAGAATAAAATTATGAAGAACAGTAGCAGATTTTCCCCAAATCTCCACACCAATAAAAACTCACCCTTACTCCCTAATCCAAACACACACACAGAGAAAAAAGAGAGAAAAAAAATGGGAGAAATTTTTTTATTTACAATTTTACCAATAAAGAAATTATTAACAGTAACAGAACCCCCCCCTCCAGTCTCCAGCCACTGCACTTACAAACACTTGTCCCCACTCACCCTCCCATCTACATAAGAAGTAAAAAACAGAGAAAAGGGCAGAAGAGAACCAAAGAGAGAATGGGCAGACAGCTTTGAAAATACCAGGAAGTTTAAAGAGTTCTGTCTGAATTATCTGGTCAATGCACAACATTTTGGTTTTGATGAGGCGATCCTTAGGCACTTTTTCAATGAACTCCACCATCAGTTTACTGAAACCACAAAATCCAAATAAGATTGTCATACTGAAATTCTGTCTAAAAAAAGAAATGTCCATCCGACACTGCATCCTCCCATCCATCCTACCCTAGTCAAAAAAAAAAAAAGAACTTCTACTATTAACAATAATGACTGCTTTCATTTTCCAGCTAAATATGAAATAGAATGTGATCATTCACTCTATAAAAATTCCACAATGATGGCTGACACAGAGACAACAGAGACAAAACTGATACCTGAGTTCCACAGGGTCAAAAACCCTCATGACATCACCAATAATGAAGCTGATGAACTTGAGAGCTGCTCCCTGCACTGCTAGCGTGTGGTCTGTTTTATGTTCCATCATGTTGTTGATGGATGTCAGAAGCTGCTTCAGTGAGATTTCAAACTGCTGCTGGCCCTGGCCCTCCTTGATTCTTGACACAGAAAAAGCCACTTGCAAAGCTTGACCACAAATTTACTTCATGACAATACACACAAATATCACAATGTTGCAAACTCACATCTTAATGGGCTAATTATTTATAGCAAAGGATTATTTATATCCAGAATGAAAAAGGATAATAAGACAATGTGCGCTTCTTATGGCAGTCCCCTTATCTATGTTCCACCTGTGCAACACAGTTTCCCTTTCCATCTGAAACAGTAATTATTTTAGCAACCCTTCTATGCTTTTGCCACAAAGAAAATTATTTCCCTTTCCCGCCAGAAGACCAGCTCGCTTCTATGCTTACACTAAAATCTAGTCAACAGCTGAATATTTGTTAGATAAAAAAATATTTTCAAAAAAAAAAAAAATCCATGTCATTTTACTAGTGTCTTTTTGATGAAATCACCTGCATGACAATACTTTCCCACTATCTATCCCCTACAAAAACAAAACTGAAGGCTCAAACTTAAAAATAATCTGTTCATGGATTAACTAGTTTGCTAAAACGATCAGTACCCTAAGCAAGAAGTTGATATTAATTTCAACTTGATTAAGATAATATATAAAACAGTGACAATAATTCAAAATGCAAACAATTCTCAGGTGTTTTTGAAGTAGCAGAGCTATGCATAATAATAAGAAAAGAGCACTTATATACTGCATTTCCTCACTGGGCAGTGAGCCGAATGCACTTTACGAAAGAGTGCAATTCAACGATAATAATCAGAGAACTGATCTAGCACCATTCCCCAGCCAAAGTCTGGCCAAAAGCATTTAACCAATACTTCTACAAACTGAAAAAAAATGCCCTGTTCTTTCCACTACAAACACATACACATCACAGATACAGAAAGCACACAGTGTATATGAATTCTCACTTTCATAGTTTGAGGAGAATGATAGTGAAAAAGAATAAAGACCAATGGTCAATTTAAAGGAAGCAGAGCATCAAATGCAGTGTGGTTTATCAGTCTCCATGATATGCACCAATGCCTTCTATGTCCTTTTCTGCAGTAAGCCATCGCAAACAAACAACAGTAACATTCAAGAAGGACTACCAAAAGGTGAGGATGTAATGAAGGGATAAGTGACAATGACAATAAAAAGAATGTTGTATCTTATCTGCACAACAAAACAAAACTGCTTAAATCTAAGAGCTGTCTGTAGTTTAACACTGATGCAAGGAACAAGCCACATCAGTTCTCATATTAAGAACACTATCTGTGAGCAAAGTGAAGAAACAGACGACTGACAACAGCACAGTGCAGGCTCATTAAACCCCCACCAGAGATTTTAAAATAATTGAGATCTACAGAATCAATGGAGTTGACAAAGTGATAGCAGAAGCACAAAATTGTTTTCACTTAAATGATCACAATAGTAATAATAAGAAGAAAAGGATGGCATAAAGAATTAGATCAGATGAAGATAATGACAAAATCAGACCTGTGAACATCCACACAGACAAATACAAGAATGTCGAGAGGAATCAAAGCTTGAGCACCTGGGGTAAAGGATATTACTCAAGATTACATGTGCTACTTACATGGCAAACAGACATCTCGACCGAATGATGATTTTAAAGATGTATTCCAAGGACTTGATGGCCTTGAGCAAGGAGTCTGTGTTAGTCTTCTCATTAGCATGATCTACATAGTCTTTCAGGATTACAATCAGTTTGCTGCCAAGTACAAACAAAAACAAATATTTCTGTAACCACTTTTCTTTTCACTATTTCTCTTAATAACAGTGGGTGCAGATTCAAGTGAGCATTCTAAACCAGAAGAATTTTGTTTTAATATAAAAGTTTAGCTAGCAAGTATTTCTACACACTGGTCATTTGAGGTGGTTACTAAGCAGTTTAGTTATGAACATCAAAGAACAGGTGGATGGGCAACAGGTGAATCTTTTTATCCCCCTAATATATTAAAATGCAAGTTTTGCAAATTCAAATCAAAAGGTCATAAATTCTCAGCAATTAAAGAAAAGATTCATGCCTATAAAATGGTTGTACTGACTTGTAAGCAATAGGGAAGCTGAATGTTGTTTGTATGTAGGCATCAAGCACAGGACGAAACTGGTGATACTTGCGGTCTGAGATCAGAGCAATAATGTAGACCTGCAAGAGCAAACATGACAACTATGAACAGCCAAACAAATCTTATCAAGGAATCTTACTGTGTAATGTACTGATCAATAATAAGACCTGCCACTGTCAGTTTGTCAAAATTAAGCCTTAATTTTCAACAGAAGATAATCAACAAATTTTATACAACCCCAAAATTTTAGGCCTACCAGGGCATCAAAGACGAGGTTGTCACACAGTTCATTGTTTTTATTCTGCAGCAAGATGTTGAACAGCGAATCCAGCAAATCTTGAAGGAACTAAAAGGAAGGGGAAAAATAGCTTGATTCCAAGGCAAATTTTTGACACAAATGAATCTATACAAATCCCACATTAAATCATATGCACATTTACACAACTTTAGAGGCAGATATCACTTTTGAATGCCACATTCGCACAAAGTTAAAATTCCATTATGGTTTGACGCTATAGCAAATAAAACAGCTAAATTGTAAAAAAACATGACTGTTTCTAACAACAGACAATTTGTGTCATTCATAGCTGAAACTATCACACGAAAAAAAAACTTTTGTACACGTAATGCATTAATCTGTAAAAGTTTACAGTATGAAAAGAAATCCTTTTTCTACTGACCTTGACAATCTCTTCACCTTCTTCCCTCATGAGGTGCTTCAGATGACATTCCAATGCTGATCTAGCATTTAACACTTCCTGCCACTTAAGGAGGCCCAGCAAGTCCACTGTAACACCATAAGTTATATATATAGTTCTGTTGGGGATATGGAGGGGATGAACTGTAATCAGTGCTTTAGGCTCATATATTATACCAAATATTGTATTTTAAATCTACACATTCCTTTTGTACTTTCCTAAAGCACTTCGATGTTTATTTCATGTTTCGTGATCATGCTCCTTCCATATCTAAACAAACCTCAAAATTGTGAGAAATAGCATGAAGGTATGCAAAACACAGGCCTAATCTATATACAAATTATTTCACAAAAACTGTTTCCATTTTTCTTCAAATGTTTTCGATTTTCTTTATGGTCCCTGAAGTGCACAAATGAATGCTGAAATTATTAATATTTTGATCCTGAAAAACTTGATATTTGCTTTCCTGCATGCTCATTTGGCAAAGTAGTACAAATACAACAAAGTTAAGGGTAACATACATACCATTGTGGGTGAGCTTTGTGGAGCAAACAAATGATTGGATATACAAAACATCTTTAGAGTTAGGAGTCAGTGAGTATGGTCCTTCTTGCAGTACACTCTTATTTCCTGTGGGCAAACCTCTCTCCTCCAGCTGCTGTCTGGTTGATGGCAACTTTAGATAGGCAGGGGAGTCATCATGTTTCTTGCCTTCAATCTGGACAGACCACATGTAATAATTATAAGAACAGAATGTGGCAATTAAAGTGCAATCCACACTTCAAAGAGTTGAACAAACAAAGCAGTGATAAAGTTTCAAGTGGAATGGCAACCCTTCTAAACTTTGTCTGATGAGTAATGTGCACATCTAAAAACTGCTGGTACTTTTCAAATGGATGCTCTAGCCCCTTTTATCAGGGTATATGTACTGTCCTATCAGTTTATAAATACAGTTAAGTCATATCAATTTTAGCACACACACACACACACACACAAAAATCAGTGTATGCTTTTTTTAACAGGTAGGACTAGTGAAATGCTATTAAAAGAGTACCATTACTGTGATGTTCTCATTATCATGGATGCCTATTCAAGCTAAAACCAAAATAATAAAGCTATAATCTGTCAGAGCTTTTTTACAGGTGTTAGTTCCAGCCTACTAATTATTCCTCAACTAGCAGGGACTGCTTTACTTTCCAAAGATGCATAGCAAAAGCTTTGATCATTCTCTTATACTAGCTCTAAACTGTGGAAACCACTCAAATCATATGGCAGATCTACCTCAAGTTGCAGGCAAACATTCTTCGCAGCTTTAAGATTTAGTTGTGCTTGACTCTTAAGTGGGTAGGTCCAAGTACAATAAGTGTTGCTTTTAAGAATCAAATACTGTTAATGGCAAGTAGATTTCAAATCTAACTTAGAAAGCATTTAACCCACCTTGAAAGCCAGAAGTTCATGTACTTTGTCTTCAATTGTTGTTCCATTCCCATTCATGAGGTGCACATAGGACATTGCAAATGGTTTCTCCAGTTTATCTTTTGCTATGACAGAACAGTATTAATATAATATTAATACAGCTGATATGTCCAGCCATTGCTATCAATAGAAAACTAAAACTTTTATTTCTGTAACACTATCAAGCAAGGGAAAAATAGAGAAAGGCAACAACCTACCTTCATTTGAAGCTTTATGCCTGAAGACAAACTTGACATGTAATCCTTTAAACTCTACTTCAGTGGAAATGGCAATCTGCAACATAGTGATATATGTACCATAAATACTCAAAGGTTCATGAAATATTCTTCTATAATTTTGTAATGATTTAGTACTTAAAATGACAAATAATCACTTTAAGAAAGTTCAACATTTCTTCTTAAACTGTAACTAATGAAATCTTGGTGTTTTACACAGAGTTAGCAGCTTGGCTATTTCTTGGCTAATCCTGCCTTGCAATCCAGTGAAACATTATTAAACTGCAGACATAAAAGAAAAAATCTCATCACAACACCCGCGTTCCTCACAGTCCTCACCAGTGTTTTAAACTGTGCCACCCAATAGCCTTCAACTTCCACCTTTAAGCTCTCAAAGACTCCTAAATATACCAAACAAGCAAAGAACTAAGACTTTCCAAGACAGTCTATGTTTCTCATACTAAAACAATTCATGATGAATTTCCAGGCTTCAACATAACTCAATTCTCACCTTAACTGTCTCAAACCATTTTGGCTTGTCCTCATGGTAATATACCATTGACTTGTACTCTGTCATAGTTCCATCTCCACAACCATGGCCTATCACATTCTGTTGACAATCAATATTTTAATTTAGAATATATTTTTTTAAAAACTACATTTATAAATTGCTGAACAAAATACTTTTTAATATAATTAGTTATCCAAAACATTAAATCCATGTGGAGACTAAGTGAAACAGGCATGCAACAGTCTGCCTTAGGCTTTCTTGTAAAATGCAAGATGCATTTGAAGCTAACAAAAAAGAAAACTGTCAACAAAATACTTTCTTCATAATAGTCCCTTATCTCTGACTCCTTCACTCATGCATGGATGCATCTACACATGCAAGGAATCACACACAGCCAAACAGCATATCCACAGAAACAAGAAGAAGAAAGAGTGAGCTACTGCACAAATATTTTGTTTTCAAATCCGCTTATATGTATATACTTACTTTAAGCACCTCTCCTCTTCCATTACAAACCATCATGGCAACCTCTACATTCCTGTCTGTTGTCTTGTGCCCTTTGTTAAACTCTCCATTCATCAGAGTAATATATATGTCATTTCTGACATCACCTGATACAACAAAACCATGAAAAAGTCATTTAAAAAAGTATTCTTAACCTAGTGCATCCATTCTGTATATTGCAACAAATTTTATCTGAGACTCTTCTACAAAAGATAAGCAATTATCTATTTATGGTTATCACATTATAATAAAACAATACTGCCTACGAAGATATTTTTAAACGAGAGTCAATATTCAGCTGATGCAATGCAACAATATTAGTGGAAAACTACTTATTTTAAAAGCATTTGAAATTAACTCTCATTGACTTACTATAATTCTTTAACATTACAAGTACAGTATCCAACATTTTCTTGGTAATGTCATGAAAGTCACACCAAGCCAGCTGATAAAAAAGTGTGTGACTTATGATAGTGATTTTGGTTATTAAGGAGTATACAAACCCTTCTATGATTACTTTAACAACTTTTTTTTTTTTTTTTTCTAGTGAATTTCAAAAGTTTGCACACTCAAGCATTCAAGGAGAGAGATATCAATCTCTTAGCATAATTTCATGAACATAACCATTACTTTATTCCCATAAAATCTTTGCTGTCTTTTAAGACAATGCAAATAATTTTTTTTTTAAATAGGTTTCTGATAGGACAAGAATTGCTAGCATGATTTGGCTCCCACAAAATCTGTCATTCCAGTTATTAAAGCAATAACACTAAAAATATAATATTTACACAAAACATGATCACATTACATTGGTGCTAAGCTGAAAACTTAAATCTCTTTTTCTTTAAAATGTGTGAAAAACAAACAAAACTGACAAAAACATTTCTTGCTATATCAACAGTAACAAAATTCTTTAACAGTACTATTTTAAAGCATAACTGCAGGCATTGTAGCAAACACAACAGTTTAACAAATTAAAGAAAAGCAAGACAACTGAAAGACTGTAGCAGATACAATAAAAGAAAATTCAACAACGATGCATGCTGCCATATGTGGAAGGGGGACTTGTGATGAATGATTATATACCAGTAACTGGCAAGAGTCTATTACGTGTATCAGCATGTAAAATTCATTAATTGTTGACTGCAGTGCATTCAGCAAAGGACAGTGCAAACTGAATAAATAAATTTTACAACTTTGAGAAACTTTAACATTTGAGAATCTGATAACTATTTAAAATACTTTATTATGAGTGGAGTCTCAAAATACAAAAGGTTGAAAGTAACAAAATCACATGAGCCACATAAAGTGCCACTTGATCTAAACCAAAGGGACAATACAACACAACATAATGAATACAAACCATACATACTAGCCATCAATATCTTACCTTCAACTGGTAAATATAAAAAATGAGTATCACACACATTAATATATATACCTAAATGCACTTTATGATGTCAATTATATGCACATTTTAAAAAACCTTGATAAAAAGTCAAGAACATCAGCATGTCTGCTCCAACAAAAATAAAGCATTTAAGTCTCATTGTGATCTGTTTGAACACTGTTCAGCAATGTTCAATTATTCCAAATTTTTCAACAAATTCAGAAAGAAACAGATTTCTTGTTGACTTTCATTAAATTGAAACAAGCTAATGATTTTACTAAAATGGAAAAAAAACAAAATTGAAACTTAGATAAAGAAAAGTAAGAAATTTACACATTAGAAATGTTTATGGTATCAAGGCTACAACCAATGGGACACCTGGGACAATGTTAATAAGGTATATCTGTGGACATCTGTGACCTCACAGTTCTGATCTTTTTATAGGCACGATGTTCGTAGGCATCTACTTTGAGAGAGAGAAATTGTATTGTTCACTAAGATTATGGAAGAAATTATTTTGCACTGAGGCCAACCGAGTCATTAAAAAAATAAAATAAATAATTTAAAAAAAATTAAAAAACTGGACCCCACTAGACCTTTAAAATCTTACCTGGCATGATGACCTCAGGGAACCCCATCTTCCTAGCAACAGCTGTACCAGGCAGCACCAGGTGAATCTGCTCCTCCTGAACCTTTTGATATTTAGTAAATTCTGGCTTTAAATGTCATGTTTACTTTTTTTAAAAATAGAAGAATACTGAAATAGCATAAATGGCTGTTGGAGATGTTGATTGTATCTGTAAGCATGTAATGGGGAATGCTGAGAATAAGAGCATATGAACATCACGTCTTTCATCCATGTCAAGTTAACCTTTACTAAAACCTACAAGACATAACAGGTTTACTCAATCATGATATCAAACAAAAATTTCAAATGATGGAGCTTTATAGAGAACTGATTATACTTTTGATTATGACAGTTCTTTCCAACAAGCAATAACTATTTCTTCAGTTTAAAAAAATCCAAATGAATGAATGCCACAAATGGCAGGAATATGGTGCACTCTTCTAAAAGTGGCATTTCAGTACATGAGGACTGAATTCAGTGCAGCGCATCCAGTAGTTCAACTATTTTAGATGCCCTTTCTTTTGTGAACACATCACTCACATCAGCAAACATGCTAGCATCAGCAGCAAGAGCAGAATGAAAAAATATTGCATGCTGACCTGTCTGAGATCACCAGGTAGAACTTTAAGGGACACCCAAAGGCCCTGACCTCTGTGGTTTATTTCCCTGGCATTTATTACTTTTTTGATAACTGTGTCCATGAATTCACCTTGACCACAACTGTAAAATGGAAAAAATAGCAGTATATTCATGCAATAACTTCCTATTAGCAGACAAAGTAATCATAGAAGGTTATTTTTATTAGCACCATATCCCAGCCCTATAAGCAAGCTCATGGCTCTTTACAAATGATATTAATAACAATAATAATAATCATCACGGTAACAAGAAATTGAAGAAATCAACTATGACAACAGGAAAGAAAAGGGGATAACACATGGAAACGGGAATAATAATAATAAGTAGTGCTATCTGATTAACAACTGAGTGAGGGGAGGGGGGAAATTGGTGTTTTACGTCGTGTCAGCAGCTAAGGCTATATTACGGCAAGCAGCCAGCCCTGTAAACAGATGCCACGTGCAGAGAAAGATCAGCGTGCCCGAGACGAGAAATGAACTCAGGGCAGCCAGCCTTCACTGTATTGGTGACAGGCGCTAACAGCGCTAACCGTTGCGCCACCGGACCGCTCTCTAACAACTGAGTGAATCCAGTACTCCATTATCTAACAAGTATAGGAGATGAAAATAAATGCATAAGTTATAGAAAAAAGAAATCCTGGAAACAGAAGAAAATATAGGACCAAATTTGTGTGAGCAGCAAGGCAGCAAATTTTACTGTCAAAGATTTAGAGCTTACATCTGCAATTATCATCAGAGAAATCATTAGAAAGAACAGATCAAGAATGCTGAGGATAAACCTCTGCCTGTCACATAAGCTGTAGACAATTTTGCTGCCTCAAGTTATCAAAAAGTTTATCCACATCACATGTTTCATCTCATTATCAACGTGCACAAATAAGAAACTGGACTGAGACGAAAATGGCATTGTGGAAGAAAGGGCTGTTAGTCAATTGATTAGCTGAAGCCATAGAAGTAAAACAAAATGTCACAATAGAGAAACATAGTCCAGCACATAATCAGGATCACAGTAGGTCAAACAATGGACTCCAAAATAAAAATTAACAGAAAAATAACAAAATCCAAAGAAATCTGAAGAGCTAGTCCCATCAAGTCAGCAAAGCGAAGGGACATCACTCTCCGAATCCACAGTGATGAACAACACAGTTACTGAAAATCACAGCATTAACTGGGTAAAAAAACTGTGAGCCAAACTTAAAGGTTTTTAATCACTGCCTGCATTATAATTATTTTAACAGTGAGCAAGAAATTCTAAATCAGAATACTTTCATGCTTACGGCTAAAATAAGAAAACCGTGTATAAAACTGAACACAGCTAAAATGTGGTCATTCTTAATCTTAGTCAAATTTACAATCACTTGAAGTAAGAAATGACCTCCTTCATAGCATTTCTGATAGACTAAAGCCTTAGTCCTGCTCCACCCAAAAAAAAAAATCACAGGATTTACAGGTCTTCACCTTTCAAATCAATCACTGTACTGATTCTTCCCCAAAACAATATATATATCTGCTAACGTACCAAGGGAACATTAAACAAATAAATTATTTTATAGTTTTACTACAAATAATTCCACTACTAATATGAAGTTAGTGAAATAATAATAAATTAGGCTAAGAACTTACTGTTGGAATGGAATGAAATATTGTTCTTCATCCTTTGTATCTTTGTTTCCTTGTATTATTTCAGATATATCCATTGCTAAAACAGATAAAGAAAAAAAAAAATGCTTAAATAAAGAATGATCACATATGTGCCTGAAGTTATCTTATTACCACTTCCAAATAAAGAAATGGAAAAAATCACTGGACACAGCAATCCCAGGTATATCACTTTGATATCACATTAACTTTATCACAGGTATAGGTAAGTTGGGGAGACATAGGGAAATCAAGGGTAAACATGTCATCTCCATGAATTTAAAGCAAAATCCAGACCTCATGGATGTTTATTTACCACCCCCCTCCACCTTCACCTCCCAAGGCTGTAAATAAAAAGCAGTATCAAAGATGGCCAGGGGTAAAGTAACACAGAGCAGCTGTTAAGTAAGATCAGATAGTATTGTCAGTTGTGTCAACGCTTTTCCCTACGGACATCTTGTGCCACAGGTGCCAGATAAGGGAGTGAATGGAAGTGTGAGTTGAGAAGGTTCTGGAAGGGTGAGTGAGAAGCATAAATTGTAAATGAGTGAACATTCTTTTACTTCCCAAGACATACATCTGGTTGCATGTAGAAAAGTGGAGGCTGTGCCTGCCAAGCCTGGTATGAACAAATTTTGACTTTTTTCTCCATTAAAATGTCAGCTGGTTTTATGAATGTGCATTTTTTTCTGAACAAACAAAAGTTGTAAACTAGTTGAATAAAAATGCTTTATACTCTAGGTACATTTGTACGGAGAGACCATTGTGATGCCAACTAATCAAAGAACTGCTGGTCTAAGAGTCAGCCCTTCCAATGGAGTATTGGGCATCTTTTCTGTATTTGCCCTTTTCACCATTGGATACCTCTTGGTGTTTCCTGCCTCTAGAATATTGTTTTTCAAGGACATTAGTGACAATGACTACTTGTAAGTTTGTCGCTTAATAGCCTCTGCACTTGTTTAGCAGAGCTGCGAGAATCAGCAATTCAGTGACAGCCTGAATGTTCCTCAGCAAGACACAGGTCACCACAAGCAGAGAATGGTGAACCCCAGAAGCCATGAGTACCCTGGTACCTGAGTACCTCACCTGTTGTGTTCTTTTGATGAGCTACCTGACAAAACTCAGACTGGGAGATAGTTGTAATAAGTTAATGCAAAAAGAGACAGATGATAAAATAAACTTTGCCAGGGTGGGAAAGAAGCTCAATCCCTTGCACTTTTACTACGAAAACTCTGTGTGTGTGTGTGTAAATGTATTTGAGAAAGTTGGTTGTGTGAGAATAAAACAGTACACCTGTATGATTAAAGAAGACAGAGCTCATAGTGGCAGGTCTGTTTTGTGTTTGGAATTGAGTGAAAGGGCATGTGCACATGCACTAATTTGCACTGAAACCAAAAAGTATAAAAGTATACCCTAAATTTCCCCATTATTCCCTGGGACACGTGCTTTGTATAACAAGGCATGGAAAATATATACCAAAGAGGGATGGATACCTTGTTTTACATCACCCCAACTTCTGATGTCAAGGGCTAATATTTTAATGATACTTAAGGCTATACAATTTTCTTTTATATACTAAATTATTCTTTAAACTTTATGCACTATTCAGTTGAAGTTAACTCAGTTGTTTACACAGCATTAAATGATGGTCATTTACATTTTGTTTAGCCAATAAACATTAAAAATTCTAAGAATTGGACAACCAATAACATTTATGTAAAACTATTAAAGAAAAATAAATACAAAAATAAATCAATAAATTAAATATAATCTGGTAAACACAGTTATTTTCAAAGTACCTGCGACTCCCAATGGTCTGCGAATACCCTGTGTTAGTTTCTTGTTTTCAACATTGCGTGAGTCCATCACACCTGTAAACATATCTGGAACCTGTAACTGGCACTGAAATCCAATAATCAGCAAGTTTTCCTTGCTATAAATTAAGTTTAATATTTTCAGCTTTCAAATAAACAAAGCAGCAGTTCTTATACTTAATACTTTCTACACATCAACATTTAAATACTCCCTACCAGCAAGAAAAACTTGACTCTAAAATAGCTTGATCTACACACAAGTATGTATGCATGTGTACACTCATACTCAGAGAAGTGTGACTCTTACTTACCTATTCGCACAACCTGGAAGACTAGAAATACTCTCTCTCTCATTCTGTCTTTTGATCCAAGGTCCTATATAAATATATAAATACCACAAATAAGTAGCATAATATAATCCATTTGAAAGCAAGGTCATAATCAGATTTGCCTTCAAGGATACTAATTTCTAACTATCCTTTATGTAACTACCACATTTTCTAATAAAAAATTGTATTTCAGCTAGAGAACCAACATACTGTTAAAAATGCCATTTTCTAGTACATAATCCTAACTTGTCAACTTTCCTCTCCTGATAAATCTAAGACTTTTAAGAATAAATATTTTAAATTTATCACAAAATGAAAATTTTTATTTATAACAAACTTAGATTAAATAACATTAAGTTAATTAAATAACTTAAATTAAATAACATTTTAATGTAACTATATTACAAATGTGCCATTTTTAAAAATCAGCCGGATGAGAATAGGAAAAGGAAAAGATGGGCAGCTGGTGAGCGATTTGCATGGGAGTGCATGGTGTAAGCTTCTCAAGATGGCTGCTTTTTCTTTTATGTAATGGCATCAGTGAGAGGCTCTACTAAAATAATTTGTGAAGATCAGGGCTGAGAACAGAAGGAGTGACTTTTGTGGTTGTTTTGTGTCCTTGACCTGGACAGGGAAACTTGACAATTATCCTTGGTGCTGCATTGCGAAGTCCTGACCAGACATTTAGTAGAGTGTAATTTATTCATATGAAACCTGTAAACATGCTGAGGTGAGTGTAGGTTAGTTATGTGTTTGAATCAGTTTTGGAAGTTTGGACTGAATGTAAATTGTTAATTGAGGAGTCTTAAATTAGTGGTAAAGAGAGCTTGGTTGTTGACTGAATGATTTTTAGATTTTAAAGGACTATATTTTTTTCCATCCCAGTTTCTTTCTTTCACATGTGGTTTTTTGTATTTTGGATCTTGATGGACATCAAGAGAAACAGCAACTGGAGCTCCGAAACTGATTGCGGAGGGTTTAAAGAGAACTTTCTAAAGAAGTGACTGTAGCAAAGGTCTTTTATCATTAAAAGGTGTTTACAGTTTTAATGTGTCTTAATGTATGTCTCTGAAATAGGTTAATCATTTTGTTAGATAATTTTTAATTTTACAATTATTTCTTAAATTCATATTTTTGTTGGTGTTTTCTATCTTGTCTGAAAATAACTGTAAGCGGCACATTATCAAAGCACCTTCCAGCACTTTTGAGACTTTAATTCTAACTTAATAGTCCCTTCACCAAAACTGATTTTAACTTCTAGCTCAAACATCTGATAAATGAAATTTTAATTGTTTTGTTTACAATAATGACAAACCAAACCAACTCACTGTAAATACAACTCTGAAGTTATTAAGCATGTCAATATCTTTTGGTAGTCCCTGTTTGCTCCACTTCACCAGGTAATTCTCACTGAAAATAGATATAAGTAGCCATAACCTCCAAAATACACAAAGACTAAAATTTTTACCTGAAAAAATATAGAAGCACTTACCACAAATGTACTTACAAATTTTCTGACTGATAACCATTGTTTATAAAATGTTGCCAGATTCATATACTACGAACTAAACTAATGATGGGAATATCAGTTAATGTGATATAATTATGTACGTGCATATATGAGTTGATGTAATGTACACTTGTCACTTTATGACTTGCTTCCTGTGTTTAATTTGATATATGACCTGTTACATTGCTCATACTAAAATACTTTTCACAATGGAATGGCATGGTTACCTTAGCATGGGAAGCTCATGAATCCAATTGTATGAGTCAATGGCCTAACAAAAAAGCCCAAGTCAGACACACAAAATTCCATAATTGAATTTGTAAAGTGTGCACATGAACTCACTGAACTGCACATGAAAAACTGCAAACAGCTGACAGTCAACCATACAAAACAAAAAACAAGTGTATACATCCAACATTTTTCTGAGACAAAGTTCTCCAACCTGATGAATTTGCCCTCCCTTGCATCAAAGAGGTTCATGAGAATATCAGCATCTTCCCCAATCTTGCAAACAAAATTGCGCAGCATAACAAACAGATTAAAACTGGATGGCCATGTAGGTCTGGTCTCTGTTTCGGTGTCAAGATGACTCTGTAAAGCAAAGATAGAACTTAAAGCAAAATAAAATGAAGAAGGAATGCAAGATGTGTTTACTGACAAGAGACTACTAAAAAACATAGACACTCCTTCCTTCCTTTTTTGTGATAAAATAATGCTCACATACACCCTCTTTGTCTCACAGAAGAAGCAGATCCTATTAAAATTGTTGGTTTTGTAAATTAAAGCTGAAACCAAAAATAATAAAAAAACAAGAAAAAAGTGAAGCATACATACTGATCGCTTTCTGACTCTTTCACCTGCATCTACGTGCTGAAATATATGATAAATAACACTGTGACAGTTTTGACATCTTCAGTGAAAATTATGTCATAATAATAGCAAACAATTTAAAAAGGAAAATTAATACACTTTTCTAATTAAACTTGTAGAAAGCTCTGCAAGGAAAATAACAGCCAAAGCTAAGAGCACTGTCAACTTTTTCAAACTTTTCTTGTCCATGCTGTCCTACCTTTTAACTTTTTTTTTGTTGCTTTTACTAATTAGGATAATCAGGAAACTCACTCTTTTATAGATTTCAATAGTACTGTGTTTAGTGGGGTCCAAAACATTTCCCTGATCATCTCGCACAATCAAGTCCAGACCCAACAACCTGAAAGATAAAACATCCAAAATACTTTTTACTTTCACACTGGAACAATTGGTGTGTGTTCTACACTTATTCTTTAACATTCACTTACAATGTTATTTGCATCTGTTTCACTCTTTAGCTTGTCGCTTGCCCTCTTGTCTATATCAAATGCTCTAAAGCACAGCACTACCCTACCCATAATTTTTTTTATAAATGAACTTAAAAATTAAAGGTATCCTAAACACCTTAAACTGATCCAATTTGTTTTCTTACGAATGTAAAATGTACATTACTGTCTGATTCAAAATTCCTAATCTAGCAAAAACAATAATCCTATTTTGAGAAAATGTCTATTTTCCTTCCAAAATAAATTTAGATTTACTTCAAATAATCAATTATGTTAACTGTAAAATAAAACCTATAATTTTTAAGCATGTCATCTCAAAAAAAAAAATAAAATAAAATAAAAAGGAAAAGCCATCCAGTTAGTAGGAAAACAATAAACTACAATTTGGAAAAGATGAGTAACTTACGCATTGCCACTGTCAATAAGATTTGTGACTTGTTGCTGGATAGCTCTTTGTTCATCCTGCAAAACAAATGACACAAGACATGCAATAATATATTATTCAAATAATATATCTTATTTCCCAATACTGCCCATCTACTAAAAATTTGCTTTTTCTCTTTTTTGATTTACAAGTGAACAAGTACTTAAAACAAAGTTTTTATCTTTAAAGCAAAAATGTTAAATAACATGAGCAGCAATAAAAATAAATATTTCCCAAATTGATAGAAAATTCCAAACATACCACTACATATTTGCGAGTGAGAAGTTTGCTTCGCCAGTCCATCAAATCCAGTATCATTTTCTTCACTTTGTTGACCTCTGGGCTTTTGTCCTAGTTGTCATGGGCAAAATTGTGTATATATATATTAACGCAGATAAAAGTGTGTGAGAGAGAGAGTGAATGTGCCAATTAATATCTATTCTATGCACTGGAAATACTTAAAGACCTGCAGCTATGAACTCCCTTAGCACAAGCTAAAAATATAACATTACAATGACTGGCTTATAACTGAAGATTGTGAAGATGACAGTGGGTAAAGTTTGTTTTTTATTATTGCTGCTCTGAGGTAAACACTAGACCAAGAAACCTATAAATTTTTGGAAAGAGAAAACAAACTTTGCAATAAAAGTAATGAAAATCGCCTTTCCCGTACTTCCTGGCAAAGCCACGATCGTGACCAAAGGGTTAATGTTGAAAACCACACAATACCATGGGTTTCATACTCTCTCTCCAATCCACATATTCCATCTAGATGTCATTCATACATTGACCCATAGTATTTCTGAACCAAAAATGGGATTATGTTGGACCCCTTAACATCTGTGATTATTAAAAATATCCTTTTTTACATGTCATAATGTAACTAAACATCCTCATTATCTTTTTAAGGCAAAAGAAGCCTATATTTCTAGAAAATTAACTCAAACCCACCCTTTAATACCCTACCATACCCATACTTAAAAGCAGAGCTTACAACAAAGAGCTGTTTCCAGATGGCATGCCATTCTTTCAGGACTGATGTGACTTCCTGAACTAGAAGTGGCTCTTTGCATGTAATAGTTTCCACAGATCTGCAAGAAGCCATAAAGTTACTAAATAGCTGTTGATAATGTTTTGAATTATGAAGAGAAACAACAGTGCTTGCAGAAAGCAAAATTTATTTGAAACAGTGTTCTACGTCAGTCATTTTTACAATTTTTTTTTAAAGTATTGGTACTTCTTAAATCAACTTTTATTTCATAGTTTCAAATTATGTTTGTGGCTTTATAATGATGGTCATATTACTATCTTAACACTACCTTAAACATGAAATATTCTGAGTGCATTTTCCCAAAAGTGGGAATATCTAATTATATTTGCATAAAATAAGGAATGTCTCAAAACTTCAACCACAGAAAACTTTAAAATTCTAAAACACAATCAGAGTATTTCAACACTTACCCACTGATATGCACAGTGGCCTCCTTCAGATGAATGTAGCTCCTGGGGAAAATGCCTTTTTGAGCTTTATTCTTTGTTGTGTATCCTCGAAACCAGTCTGTTAACAAAATTGCATTGTGACATATTTTTAAAATAAATGATAGATACTTTCATCTCTCAGAGCAATGTAAGCAATCACACATAAACCAGAGTACGATTTGTGTGCTGATTGATCTGGGTGATACTTATGCAAATCAGCACATTTGTCCAATCCTCACCAAATTTGGCAGGAGTAACTACTCATCTGTGGGAACTTCAAATCCTATGTTTGGTTTTCCTAAGATTTCCATTTTGCTCAAAATTAACGAAAGGGCGAAAGTGGGGAGGATCTACAATGCAGAGCTATTGTAATGTACCCCTGCTTCACAGACCTTAGTTTGGTAACATAATCTAAAGGTACCTATGAGAGGGAACTTTCAGACAAGGCAGGAGTGGGGGAACAAACAAGCTAGTGAACAAGAGAATTGTATGGTGTCTGGCACCACTGAAACTTTACTCTCCCCTTAGGTTTAGAGCGGTTCATTGTTTCCTTAACTGACACCTGATCCCCATGGTATTTTCGCAGTCAAATAAATTTGACTCAATGGAATTGTAAACTATATACTGAAAATAAAATCCCAATAGGGAAAATTCGCAGGAGAAATTGACCTGAGCATTTCAGAGGAATAAAGGTCAGCAATGAGCTTATTCTCACTGCAATTGATGTACCAACAAATAAAATACTTTACGCCATTTAATTACCTTTGTACAATTTCTAAATTTACACCTATGAGAACTTATGCTCCTGTACATAATTAAACTGCATAAACTCACTATGAAATGTATTTTGTAAAGAATTAAAATTTATGCTGAACATTTCTTTCTTAAACAGGTAGGTGGTATTTAATTACATGGATGATCACACTCAGATGGTATAATCTGTATACAAAGACCTCTGAAAGAAGACTGATTGGTGTAAGAAAATATGTCTTGGCCTATTTGTTCACAAAGCAATAGAAAAAAATGGATACCTGTGGTTTCTTCAAGAATGTGGACAGTGTCACCAACATCAAGTGAAAGCTGGTACTGTCCATCAGCAGTGTAATTGTAGATGACTGAAGAAACAACAATGGCATACAAAGACATCTGTATCACTTATATCTTGATGAAAATCAATTAAACAAAAAGGTGTCATCTGAATAATAGAAATTTACACAGTGGAATATAAGAAAATAAAAGCAACAAGAGCACTATACATTACTTTACAATTTATCATAGTTATTATATCAGTGGTATATATTTAAACCTATTTCACCACTGTGGTCTATTTTTTTTTAAATTTTCCCCTTAATGAAACTGGTAGTGGCAAATGGGCATGGGAATGAGTAAATGAATGATTAACAGTTCATATATTAATTATTATTCAAACATCTTATTATCAAATAATTAATAAACATAAAAGTGCTCATGTGAGATTTTAACAATGGTGAAAGTAAAATTCTTGGGCATTAATGAAAATGTTAAATGACAAATAAGATGGAACTGAAATTTTTGTAATTGGATATAATACAACAACAACAACAACAACAACAACAACAACAACAACAACAACAACAACAATGTCTTAATCTGTTGGTTTTTTTTGTTTTTTTTTTTTTTTGACAAAGCTAGTAAATACATTTGTTTAGTATCTCAATAACAGCAGTGGAGCTGTAGTGTCAATAGCAGTGAATGTAAACATTCAAAAGGAAGCCTTAATTCTGCTCCTACATATCAATTCTCTAATTCAACCGTAATTTTTTTTTAACTAAGTAGCAAAGTCTTATATCTGCTGCTCTATGAATGATCAGCTACCACAGCAACAGAATACCTACAGACATACTTCTTAAAACCTGCATGAGTCTGTATAAGTTGTTTTTCCTACTGTTCAACTTCCTTGTTTAGACGATTCCATCTGAGCATCTCCACGTCATTACCGATTTCACAAAAGAAAGGCTGAAATAATGCTTACCAACACCAAGCTTAGTCCTGCTGTCGGTTGTTTTCCACACTGTCATTGTTCTTTTCGTTCTGTCTAAAATCTTGATGGTGTCTTATTTCAGAACAGTTCCATCCCTTCTGCAGACCTTTCCTGCTGCTGCCATCGATGATCACGTGATACTCTGAGTTTCCTGTATGCGTACGCGGCTGTTGTCACGGATACAGCAAGATGGCTTTACTGTGGTATGACGCCTCGAGGGACTGACGGATAAAATCTTGTAAAAATAACTTTAATAATTACATTAAGGATTTATTAATGTTTCTCTGCTATTTTTAAAACTAATGCATTATCATGGATAAGCCGTGGTAGTGAAATGCCTCACTTAATTGTTAATGCTGTATAGTCATAATTCTTATTCAGCACAGTTGGTGGAGTGTTGTGTGTGTGTGTTTTTTCCAGTGTGAGGGATTAGCAAATCTTTTTTTCCCGTCCTAAAAAAAGATTTCAGAATGTCGCGTGCTCAAGCTGAAAGTGTCATCAAAAATATTATACGGGAAATTTCCCAAGAATGTGCTACCAAGGGACAAGCTGTCTCAGAAACTCTTGTCGCTTTCATGGTAAGACAATTACTTTTCTTATTTTTTTCCTAAGTGTTTTAAGATTTAAAAACCAAATATGACGTTAAAAATAAGAGCTGATTAAAAATTTTAAGTTTTGGGATGTTTAAATGGTTTCTTTTTTTAACCAGTTACATTATTTTCCAACAACTTCTTTCTCCCAAGGTAAAGGCTGTGGTTCTAGATCCTGCTAATGAATTCAATGTCGATCGAACACTGACGAAAGATGATGTTCAAAAACTGATACGGGTAAGCCCATAGATATTGCATGACGGTTTCTTTTATTTTACCTAAAATTAATTAACAATTTACAGTTATAAATAATATCAGTTTTTATTTCCATTGTTTTTAGCAGACAATAATAATGTGTACAGCATATAGCAGTTAAAATTGTGAATACAAATGATTTGCAAAGTATCAATATTTAGATAGGAAAGAGAAGCACATGAATAGATTTTAAGGGTTAATGATAGCAATTTTTGGATATAGACAACTGCATGAAGTTATAGACTGGGAAAAATATTTGTATCCTAATTTTTAGCATCTTTTCAGCTTTGTGTGGAAAGACTAATGGACACTCAGTCACCATCTTTGGACACAGTAAAGATGCAAGTGTACTTTGACATGAATTACACAACAAGATGTAAGCGTGCTACAACTTGTCTTGGTTTTATTCTTGATCCATACTGATGTTAATATGTAAAGCTCACCAGAGCCATAAATAGTGGTTAATATTCAAGAGAATTATCCACTAGACATAAGAGGAATTTTTAGGCTGCATTTTTTTATGTAAACACAGTTGCAAACCAGAGTTTAAAGTGGGATGGGAGGTGGGAATCTAGAATTCTTTTGTTGTTCATTCATTGTGTTAGTATATTACATTAACATGTTTGATACTGCAGCTGATTTTCTTGAAGAACACCGGCGTGTTCTGGAGTCTCGACTCCAGCCAGTGGTCCGGGAAATAACTGACAGTCGTGCACGAACCCGAGAAGAGCTTGAGAGTTTGTACAGAAAAATCGTATCAGCTGTACTGCTACGTTCTGGTTTAGGCAGTCCTACTGACATTGCTGTTGTCAGGGAAGCCACAGGTAAGATTCAAACTGACCTGCACCTTACTAAATTTAACAAACTAACACAATTTTTACATTTAGGATCTTTCCTGTACTCTATTTAGAAAGCTGAGCAGAAGGTGAGTAGGGTGTAAGGGATTAAAAAAGAGTGTACGCATTTGTGTCTGTGTGTGTATGTTCATGAAGATTTCATATCTACCTTAAAAATATGTTAAGTGCCTTGAGACTTGCTGGAACTGGGGAAAGGCACTGTATCAATTTTTGATAAGAGAGTAGGCATTGGATACTGCAATTAACAGTATTTTGGCATAGGTTATGACTAACATTTCTAGTCTATGGTAATAGATCAGAGAAAAAGGCAGACAGGAGTTCTGCTGCCAATGTGTCAAAGATCCCAAAGGAAAACATTGTTCCACATGATGTCATCATGGTGTCTACATATATTAATCTGAAAGAATCTCATTGTTTTCAATAATTTAAATGTTATTTTATTGTGTTCCTGGTGTCTTTTGTTACAGCTGCTCTTCAGTCAGTGTTTCCCCAAACAGAGTTGGGTTCCTTTATGTCATTGATCAAACGTGACAAGGAGAGGCAACTCTTGGAACTGACCATGATTGTCACTGGCATCCGCCTTTTTAACAAGGAATGCGGCAAGGGTGGTGAAGGAATTGATGATTGTAAGCATTATAGTCCCCATATTTAGTTTGGTCTTCATGCTTTGTTGCAAATATTTATTAAATACTTAATATATTATAAAACCTATAGAAATATTATATCTAATTCATAATCTAGATTGTTTGGTTACTTCATCAGTACCTGCAATCCTAAATGAAGCAGTACCAGCAACAACACAAAGTGTCGATGCTGAAATGCAGAGGACTTTGCGAAATGCCTTCAGATACACAGGTAGGAAGTTAGGCAGCACTTATCTTCATAAAATGATTGTTTTGCGGGAAATGGCATTGTTATATTTTGTATTGATAGCTTTTATAATTTTACAGAACCCACCAGAATTTTATTTTTTCAAAAATCTGTAAAAATTCAATCATCATGTCACAGTTGATAGAGCGAAAAGCTGAAACTTTAAGATAAATGTTGATGATGCCAAACTGTTCATCCTCCATGCTCTGTACAAACACCTGGAGAAACCTCATTCCCATGCAAGACTGCTGTCTCTGATTTCTCATTGGCTTGCAACACCATCCAACCATATTTCCTAGCGAGAAGACTCCTTGAAGAGTTTTCCCTTGACCATCAGCTAGTGAATCATTCACTTAATGGTTAACCGGCAGCAGCAAGTACTTGTGAGTGGTACTTTTTCTGACTCTATCAAAACATGCACCAGCTTACCCCAAGGCTATTTTATCCCTGCTTTTGTTTATTCTGTATGCCAACATTTCTTGCTCTTTTGTAACTACAAGAGTCAATGTCTCATCAAATTCTCTGATGACACTGCACTGCTCTCTCTTCTTAGCATGTCATGGATAGTAAATACCCATGGTGTAGCCTTGGATGAATTTATTGCCTGGTGCAATGACCATTTCTTAGAACTTAATGTAAGACCAAAGAAATTGTCTTTAATTTCCATTGGAATACTCCATCAAGTCCCATAATATAAGGTGACCAGACGTCCCGCTTTAGACGCCCAATGTCCCGCTTTCTGACTTTCTGGCAAGTCCATCAAATGTCCCGGTTGTCTTTAAAAATCACTTTTTTCTGCGTTCTTTGACGGTGACGACACCATCATCGGCACGTGTCCCGCTTTCGCCCCCGAAACGTCTGGTCACCTTACATAATATATCTTTCTTGATGAGAATGTGGAAATTGTCAATACCATCTTCAACAGGATACTCCTTTGGAAGCTGAAGTCTTTCTCTCTCTGTCAGATGTTTATTCAGTTATTTTTATACATCCTGCATAGAGATGTGCTGTCTTTCTCATTTATCTGTTTTTATAACAGTTTATCAGTGAAGGACAAGAGCAACTTGCATCGTACATGTTACATGCACCTGCTCCAAAGTTGTTGGGACATCCTAGAGCGATCTTCATACTCTGTTTAACAGATACTTCTGAAAGTGTCAGCAATTTTACTCGATGACAGTCATGAGACTGTCCGTTGTTTCAGCCGTCCACCTTCTGAACGTTATATGTTGTGTATGAATGTTAATCATATGTAAGTCTAAACTGTGATTGTTTCAGAGTCTGTTTGGTGGAGCGGATATGTGTTGTAGGTTAGCCTTCGGAATGCCTCTTTGAGAAACAAGAATGAGTTCACAAGCAATGCAAATCCAGCGATATACTTTCAAGACATTTAGCTTAATTGTCATCATCCTTCATAAGTCACAGATCTATACACTTTCATATTTCATATATCATTTTGATCTGGTGCTTTATGAATTGTCAAACCACTGCTATAATATTCTGCAGAAAATTATAGCACAGATGTTTACGAGTTACAGTTGTGCAGCTCATGTAGCTCAGATCTACAGCCATTATTAAGTTGTGATACAAGCGTATAACTTATAATCAGCCCTCCACCCCAAGCTGGTAAGGCAAAAGGACTATGATTTTCATCATTGAGAACTATCAACTATGAATATAAACTGCTATGCAATTTTAGCATGTGAGACAGAAAAGAGTTATTACAAATAAGTATGGACATTAACTGAGCATGATGTCAAAACAAACAAAACTTATTGGACATAAAGAATAAGCATTTGAATCAATATTGCTGATGTAAGTTATTTTTATGGATACAGCATTGAAGACTAAAGAACTAATTACTAAAATAATATTTTGCAAACTGCTTGAACAGAATATAATAACTTCTTGATGGAGTCGCAAACAAGATCTACTTGGTATTATGTTCTAACAAGACATTGAATGTTGCAGCCTTGATAGAAGAAATGCATAAGAATCGTTCCAGAGAAGGACTTTCCATGCAGTTGCTTAAGGAGGCACTCATCAACACACGACAACATCAAGCCTTCCTTCAAATCATCCTGGTTAATATTTATACATGCTTTTTGGATATATGTAACTACAGCATTCTTGCTGCATCTTAATTATAATAAAATTGACATTGTTTTCACTTGCCTTCATGGCTTCTGAGGCTTAATATAAAAAATCTACCTCTATAAGTTGATATTGATAAACTGTAGATGTTAACCACTTAAAAAATAAAAATCACTTTGTTGGAAATGCAGAATGATGTTATCAGCTGTGCCCAGCAAGTTGAATTATTGGAAAACCAGCTGGCTGCACGTATGGAGCAACTTCAGGCAACTGTCCAGTCAAAGACTGCTGTTCCAACTGCCCAGGTCTATGTAAGTATTCACAGGGAGTATATTTCCAAAACAACTATCAATCTTATAGAACTATAAGACTTATTTTATTCTCACAGTATTTAGATAACTGCAGGTTATGACATTTAGATTTACCTTCTGAATGGTAGTAAAATGAAACCAAAAAATGTTTATGTACTCTTCTCAAGTCAGGAAACAGGCACTGGCAGTGTGTCTCATTACAGAGGTCAGACATCATCTTAGAAGAAGTAATCTGCATTGTTAATCTCTATGCAGCCACAGTTCATCCACCTTGCCCAGCTGTGGAGTGGCTTTCAGGATGAGATGGTGTTGCTGAGTGTCCTTAGCAACATCCTGGCCAGCCTAGAGCCTTTTACAAGGGTCAGTACACTAAACTGAGTAAAACATTATCATGCTAAATATCCTGGGGAAATCAGAGTTTTGCACGTATTTAACATTGTTCACAGTAGAAGGGTCATGGAACTGAAATATACAGGTATGTGGTATGAAATTTTTATGGAACTTTAAACTATATTAAGTTGTTCCTCGGCATATACGAAACTATCTATCTATTCCTCTTTGTGCATCAGGTTGCACATAAGGCCTCAACCAGAGTCCGCCACCGATGTCGATCGGCTGAAACCCGCTCTAGGTGACCCCATGTCCAGCCCTTTCCTTTCATCTCCCTTTCCACTGTTCTTCTCCAAGTTTCCTTTGGGCGGCCTCGTTTTCTTCGGCCGTCTGGAGTCCATCGTAGGGCGACTCTGGAAAGGTCTGCTGTCTGCTGGCGGAGCACATGTCCAATCCATCGCCAACGCCTTCGTTGAACCTGCGTGGTGATGGACTCGGTTTCACTTCTTCGGTGGAGTTCTTCGTTGGTGATGGTGTTTGGCCAAAAGATGTTAAGTATGCGCCTGAGGCATCTGTTTTGGAAGACGTCAAGCTTGTTACTGATGGTTTTGGTCATCTTCCAAGATTCTGATCCGTAAAGGAGGGTGCTGATCACATTTGACTTGAAGATTCTCAGCTTGATCTTCTGGCTGATGTTTTTTGCCTTCCATGTGCTCCTGAGTGAGGCAAAGGCCTGACTGGCTTTCGCCAGTCGGCTCGAATCTCCACCTCCGCATCCCCAGTGTTTGACATTTTGGACCCAAGATAGGTGAAACTGTCAACTTCCTCAATCTCTTCTCCATTTAGTTTGATGCTGTCTTGGACTCTGGCGTTCACTCTCATACTGTTAGTCTTTTTTGTGCTGACCTTCAAGCCAAGGTTTCCAGCTGTTTCTGAGAAGACCTTTGTTTTTTCCTGCATGTCTTGGTGGCGGTGTGACAGCAGGGCAATGTCATCAGCAAAGTCCAAGTCTTCCAGTGCTGTTGTTGCTGTCATAGTCATGGTCCATCTGAGCCCTCTCCTCTCGCTGTCGGTGGAAGTCTTCATGATCCAGTCCATGGCCAGGATGAAGAGGAACGGCGACAGAATGCAGCCCTGCTTCACCCCGGTACTGACGTTGAAGGGGTCTGTGAACTCCGTGTCACAGACAACCTGGGATTTGAAATCGCTGTACAGCATTGCAATGACCTGAACAAGTTTTGCAGGGACTCCGTAATGCCTCAGGATCTTCCATAAGGACTCGCGGTGGATGCTGTCAAAAGCCTTCTCAAGGTCGATGAAATTGATGTACAGCGGTGTGTTCCATTCGTTGCTCTGCTCCAGAATCTGTCGCAGAATGAAGATGTGTTCGGAGCAGGATCGCCCAGGGCGAAATCCTGCTTGCTGTGGTCGGAGGTCTTTCTCAAGAGTTGCCGTCAGTCTTGACAAAACAATCTTGCTGAAGACCTTGCTGGTGAGGGAAAGAAGTGTTATGCCCCTCCAATTATTGCAGTCTCCAAGATCTCCTTTCTTGGGTAACTTGAAGATGAGCCCTGTCTTCCACGCAACAGGGACCTGCCCTGATTCCCAAATTTGCCTGAAGATTTCAGTCAGCTTGGGAGCTGTCACATTCACGTCTGCTTTCAACATCTCTGCTGTTATTCCATCTGCCCCTGGTGCTTTGCCGCTCTTCATTGTCTTGACTGCTGCTGTCACTTCTTCCAGGCTTGGTGGGTCTGTGCAGATGTCAAGGTCTATAGCTGCTGGCTGGATGTCTGCAAGCTGAGGGGGATCTGGTCTGTTCAGAACTGACTCAAAATGCTCCCTCCAGCGCTGTAGTTTTCCTGCCTCTCCCTCGACGACATTACCGTTCACGTCTTTCACTGGCACATCACTGTTCTTAAACCCGTTGTTTAGCTGTTTGTTTATCTTGTACAGTGTCTTCAGGTCATTTTTACTTGCTGCATTTTCTGCTTCATCTGCCAGTTTCTCTATGTGATATCTTTTGTCGGTTCTTGTCATCCTCTTTACCTCTTTGTTCAGTTTTGCATATCTTTGTCTGTGTTGTTCCTTCAGGCGTTCAGATCTGGTGCTGTTGATTCTTTGTTTGGCTGACTTTCTCTCTTCTATCTTCTTCCATGTCTCTTCTCTGATCCACTGTTCTTTCTTTTTCCGTTGGAAGCCCAGTATTTTCTCTCCTGATTCCTGTAAGACTCGATTGAAGTCGTCTAAGGTCATCTCTTGTTGGTCTCCTAGTGCCTGGAACCTGTTCTTGACTTCCATAGCAAAGGCCCTTTCGGTGGCTGGATTTTTTAGTTTGCCGGAGTCCACTCTCTGCTGACGTGCCTGTTTTCCTCGTGATCGACGCAGCTTCAGAGAAACTGTGGCTATCACAAGAGTGTGGTCACTGGCAATGTCTGCTCCTCTGTAGGCTCTAACATCTTGAAGTGAGCTCCTCCATTTTCGGTTGATGATGACATGGTCTATCTGGTTCTTTGTGATCCCATCTGGTGATGTCCATGTTGCCTTGTGATGTCTTTGTGTGGGAAGAGTGTGCCTCCAATCAGTAGGTTGTTTTCTTCACAAAAGTCTGCAGTCTCTCTCCGTTGTCATTGATGGTTCCGATTCCATGTTTGCCCATGACATGCTCCCTGCAGGTGTGTCACTTCCCACCTTGGCATTGAGATCGCCGATGATGAGCAACATGTCGTGGGCTGGAACGCTTTCTGAGGCTGCCTGGAGCTGATCGTAAAAAGCATCCTTGTCTTCTGCCTCAGAGTCATTTGTTGGTGCATAGCAGGCTAGCACTGTCAGCTTGGTGTACTTGGAATGGAATCTTGCTCTCAAAAGCCTGGGTCCATAAGGCTTCCATTCCAGCAGTGCCTTTTCCGTTTTCTTGTTGAGGAGTAGAGCTACTCCTTCAGAGTGCTGAGCGTCTGATCTTCCTGAGAACAAGATGGTATGTCCTGACGCTAGTCTCCTCTTTCCCGTGCCGGTCCATCTGACCTCACTGACTCCAAGGATGTCCAAGTTGTAGTTGTCAAACTCCTTGACTAGTTGGTGCATCCTGCCAGTCTGGTACAAGGTCTGGACGTTCCAGCACCCCACCCTCAACTTCTGCCTCGGCTTCAGTAAATCCGCTGTCGGGGCGCCAGCTCCCTTTCGGGTTTGGCTGTCGTCCGTCATTAGTCCAGTCTCCTGGTGTGCTTCATTACCTTCGCCATCTGTGACGAGTTCTCTGGTTTTAGTTTCTGTAACAGGATTTTTTTTACATGGTGGGGTTGTTAGCCCTACCACAACCTATTTTACCTCTAGGTGAGGTGTCCACCTTAGTCGCCTCTTACGACATGCCTGGCTGGATGGCAGGGACCCTATTCTTGCAATGCTTGCTAGGCAAGCATACCCCGGGGTCCCACAGGGGCATATACGAAACACTTGTTAATAATCACAAGTCTGCAGTAAGTCAGCAAACTGTTGCAGCTTTTTTGTAGAATTATTACCAATGCCAGTTTGTGATACGATCATGGGTGAATTTTCTGTAAAGAGAGGTTGTTAGATAATAATAATAAAGTTTATTTATACATTTTAGTATTTTATCTGATAGTCAAGGTTACTGCATTATAGACAGTCTCCAACACATTATATAAATAAACTGAAAATGTTGATAACTGTATATCAGGAATGATTATGTTGTTGGATTTTTCTCTTTTTTTTTTTTTTTAAGGGTCACAGCGAGCTTTTCAGTGATGAAGTACTTCAGCCTTATCTTCAGAATCTGAACATCCTTACTGATGACGATCGTACCAAGGTTGCATGGGCCCAGCATATACTTTTCAGCTTAAACTCTTAATATTAACACCAAAAGACATTATTCTGGAAGTTCATTTCTATTTACATGGCATCATTTTCTAATGAAAGTACATATGTTTGTGATCTGTTAGCGATGCAACTGTTGCTTGTTTGATGTGGTAGCTTATAATGAAAATGGATTCTAAGAAATTATTCTGTGACAGTGGTCTAGAAAGATGCTCAGCTTTTTCGGGGTGGGAGGGGGACTCCATACTGACAGGGAACGACATTCACATTCTTGCCTCCTCAGCATCTGTTTTGAGGGGGCGGCTGTTACCCTTGTTCCCTGGTTCTTACATCACTGAATGAAGTTATAGACATTTACAGTTTATTAATTTACTTTAAAGATCATAAAGCAGAAGGCAAAAGTAGTGAAGAAGCATTTATAGGTCTGTCTCTGACATTGCAGGCCACATTTTGGATTGTAGTGGTACTTTAATGAAATCCTAGATTCACCACTACCCTTTCATTGATAAAGCTAAATGGATTTTTGTTGCAGCCTGTTGCACCAGAGGAAAGAGTAAATCCCAAGGATTACAAGGCAGAGGCTAGAGAGTGGCTGCTTCCAGAAACCACTAAAAATTTCCATAAAATTCCTTTTCAATACAAGGTAAATCTTGTGGGCTTTAGCCCATGCGTGAATTATCACAGGATGTTTCTTTATAAGATATAACAATAGCTAAAAATCCCATTAAAAACTTCATCTTTGTTGTCTTTTAAGAGTCCAGTTTTGCAGCAGATAGCAATTAGAGCCTAAAGTTAGACTTGCCCCAACTTTATTCATGTTTTTCACTGTTAAGGGTTATTGTGCCTACATTTTGGCCAAGTACGATCGTCTGCTAGTTCCAGCCAATCCTGATATTGGTGTCATGCAATTCCGGGATCATTACTATGCCTTCTCGTCCCAAGAAGCTGCTTACGAATTTGCTCAAAATCCACAGGAGTAAGCACTGCTTTTCTTTTTATCCTATTTCTTTTCATGAAAAATAAATTCCTTATTCCTCCAAAAAAATTTTTTAATAAAATCAAAATGCATTTTTTTCAAGTCACTTATTGTTCTGTTTGACTACAGGTTTATACAGATGATAGCTGAGGGTGCCAAGAAGAGCCCTGAACTGATTCAACTCCTAGAACTACATACTCAATTTTCTACTATCACACCATATTCTCAGGTATCTAGTATTTGTGGGTTACAGTATGGCCATCTGGCACATAAAAGAAAAGAGAAAATGAGACAGCTTCCGCCTAATTTACAAAGCTGACGACAAAGCATATAGAAAGGATTTTAGACCACCATTACTGCAGTTGGCTTTTCATTTATGAAAAAAGCTGTCCTTTGATATGACTTTAATATGATTGCTTAATATCTTCTATGCAGGGACGAGATGGGAAAATGGTAGAGAAACCGGTGACCAAATGTGATACTGGAACACAGACAGACACACACTTCATGGAATCCAACATAGTGAAAAGCTACGAGTGGAATGAATGGGAGTTACGTCGCAAAGCAATTAGACTGGTGTGCATGACATACTCTTATATTTTCATAATTATTCACTCTCATCTGCTTAAAATTTTTTTTTTGGGTGGGGGGGGAAGGTACATACCCATCATGTAAGCTGATTGTGGTTTTGTACACCGAGACCCTGTTCTTTAAGCAGATGGAAATTTGTCATTTGTCTAAAGGCCAACCTCAGGAACAAAATTACCCACTCCATGCAGACAAACCTCAGCAATATGCGGCGAGACAATGCAGTCCAAGTGTACGAACCAAGGTATGCAGAGTTGTGATTTCTTTTCACTAGTGATATGGCAGGAATATGTACATCTTTGCTGTGTTTTCAGTGTAGTTATTGTAAGTTGTCTTTATGTTTTGATTGTTTCTACTCCTTATCCAAAAGATGCATAGCAAATTCTTCATCTAACACAGACTCAGACCTTCAATTTTTGACATAAGCAAGTATTCAAATCAAATCTCTAGATTTACTGATTCTGTGCACATGCAAAATATGGCGACCTCAAACTGGATGCCAGTCACCTGGCAAATGGTTCTATAAGTGTGGATTTTTTTTCCCCCATCCATTCTAGATATCTAGGTGCAAACCATAATAGGAGTATTAGGTTTTCCTACATTTTTTAATTTTTTTAAAGATATACCTCATATTTACCTTAATTTGTTCTGCAGAGAGAATGAAACACAGACAAAGATGGATGGATACAGCAATGTGCCTAAACCACAAGTTTTTCTGGCTGGGTTGAGAGGTGGAGGAATGAGTGAACCAACTGTAATGACTAAAGTAGACCTCACCATTGATGTGGATCAGACCTAAAGTCAGGATGCAACATTTCATCATCAGAAATAGTGAACAGCTGTCTTAATGAAGACTGGGGAAAACAACATTAAGATCTTATTTTTGTACTTGCACACAACTGAACACAAATACACCTCCTAAGATTTCCTGTAGGTTCTTAAATATATTGTTTTTGTGATTTGTTTTTAAAATAGGGGAATAGTTAAACACTAGTATAACTGCATAGAAACAGATCTATTTCTATTTATACCATTGAAATGTTGCACTGAATGAAAATCTTGCTATATCTATTTCTGGGCATGTTTCAGAAGAGAAATGTTGGGTGGAAAGAGAATATTCTTTTTTCAACAACTCTTATTCAAGAGGCAGTATTTCTTATTGATATCTGTCAAAGAGAGTTTTACAGTATTGCTGCTTTCTTCCTGTCAAAAAACGAGCATAGAGATCAGTTAGCACGTTATCTTTTGTTAATCTGTCCTGAAGATCTTAAATAATGATATACTATATACCTCACTATACAAGCAATTACATCAGAGATGATGGTATATCACCACAGCCAAAATAGAGCTAGGATCACATCTTAGAATGTCTGTGTAACAATGGCTTTGATTGCAGGGGTTGGTCTTGCTGTAAAGTTGGAAGAAACTCACAGAAGTGCAAAATAGTCTTTATAGTCATTTTAAGGCATGCATGTGTAACCACTGTACTCCCAACATTATGAACACAAGCTGGAAAAGGTACTGATACATAACAGTTCAAAATGAGAGGAAATGAAATAAAAAGAAACAGCAACAAACTGTCATAAATGCCATGGAATGTGTACATGGATGAATTAACTATTGGAATAAGAATTAATTCTCTCTCTATTTGATGACTTTTCTATTTTCAAAACCAAATAGCCTGAAGCAAAGAATCTGCAAAAAATAAATTAGCACAAATAAATCCTTTTGTCATCATTTTGTAACAAAAAAGAAATACAGAAGAATCGATTATGCAGTCCTGAAACACAAGCCAGCAAGTCACTAGATGTGGCAGATGTTTTTTCTCTTTATTTTTCCATAATGTGAACAAACCTCAAAGTACTGAGATGCAAAAAAACAGAAAAAGTAGAAACAAAACCCTTAATTTCTCCAAAATGCATAACATATGTAAGTTCAAATAGCAACTTTTTTTCAAATCACGTTTTGTAAAGAAAGTCAACATTATTTACAATCCATTGTCTCACAAGTTTCCTAGTCCACTGAATCTCAAAATTCCCTTTGTCACACCAACGGAATAAAACTGAATGCTCATTTGTGGCCAATGAAATGCAGATGTGCACGAATCACTGGATTTTTCTTTTCTCCATCAACCTCTGATCCAGATTTTTTGATGCAACAAAAATAAAGGCAAGGCAGCCTGCCAGTTAACATTTCCCTATAACATGCATAGTGGTACAATTTCAGTCAAATGTTTACAATTGCTTTTATTGTCATTCCATAGTTATCATTTTCCATAATCCAACTATCAAATTTACAGACAAATCCAAACCAACAATAAATGTTTTATTTTTTTACATTCACACAGTTACAAAAAAAGTAATGTGTATTAAATGGTCTCTCTCATTCACCCTCATCCACTGCAGAATTAAGGAACAATTTAATAATACAGCCATACTTATAAAAAAAAAGTTCAATTATTTGAGATTCCTTATGCTGCAATGCACAAGATTATTTCCAACAGATGGAAACATCCACATACACACACAAGTCTATGTTTATCAGCTGCTCATTAATCTGATAGTCCATGTATGCATGCACACATAATAAAAAAATATTTAAGATTAAAACTTTGTCATATACCATTTCTGGAGAAAATTTTAATGGATACCAGCAGCAGATTTAAGAATCAACATATTTAAAATCCAAAGGACACTATTTTCACTAATTCTTTATGCCACTTTAATGGTGTCTCTCCTATCAAAATATTATGCTGAAAAATACTAGTCCACAGCATATGCAGCACATATTCAATCACATGACAAATAATATTTTTACCATTTCCTCCCTATGCATAGTAAGAAAAGATGTGTAGTCTTCTGCTAAACCTGCACTTCACATTATCAAAGACATGTAGTTCTGAGAATTAAATGGTCTGAAAATGCTTATGTTTAATCAACAGTCATGGATTACTCTCATGTGTCATAATTTATTTCACCCAGCATTATTTAACATACATTCTAAAGTGCTGGAAGTCAACACAAGGACCAAGAGCAAAAATCTTTTTTCCTATTTAGTATCTCGGACTGCAATCTTCAAAGTATTTTTTATTTAAGACTGCAGATATATATGGTACATTCTTACATATAAGAATTACATAGAGGTGATGCACACTAGTAGTAATTAAGGTGACCAGACGTCCCGCTTTAGGCGGGACAGTCCCGCTTTTGACCTCTTGTCCCGCCTGAATATCGGGCGGGACGCCCAATGTCCCGCTTTCTGGAAGTCCATCAAATGTCCCGGTTGTCTTTAAAAATCACTATTTTCGGCGTTTTTTGACGGTGACGACACCATCATCGGCACGTGTCCCGCTTTCGCCCCCGAAACGTCTGGTCACCTTATAGTAATAGTGTTCAGAAGTGGCTTTATGAACACATTAAGTTTGTGTCCATGGGTAAGATGGAGAGAAAAATGTTAAACTTCAGAAATCAAACTTTGAACAAGCTTGCTCCCTGTGTATTATAATTTCTTTTTGTTTTGTGAATTCATAAAGCAATAGGTTACCACTTATCGCACAATTTTTTGGGTGGAGGCTGAGACCGATGTCCATTATTATTCATATGTCTGATTTTATTATTTTGTAAAGCACTTAGAGCCTGCCTTTGATATTGACGGTGGGTAAAGCACTATATAAATCAACTTCATTTATATTTTGCAGGACTGTGTATATGCATCTTTATATGTGTGTTCATGAAAGTGCATTTGATGCCTTCCAAAAAAAAATGTGTGCTTGAGCAACTATATGCATGTAAAGCACTTCGAGTCAAGCTGATACTGGAGAAAAATGCTTTATAAATGTGCTTTTTGTTCTTATTATTACTACCGTTTCAGTTAAATATTGAGAGCCTTCAGCACATGATATGGAAAATGCAGAGATAAACATGGAACTTTACAACAAAAATATAAAAATACAAAGCCAAAGCTTCAAGACCCTGAAACAAAGAGCAGAACTAAGAAAAAGCATAAAGTACTGCCTCTTGAAATAAGTTATAGAAGTTATAGTAATCACCCACTTTGATGGTCACAAATCTTTTTGTCTCAGAAAAGACAACACTTGCACCACAGAAATATGCAGTTAAAAACAAAACTACATTTTTAACCAAAAACAATAAAAAGGTAAGAATCTGAATTTGGTTGAAAATGTACGAAATAAATTATCACATTTTTTTCAATATAAAATTTTAATTTATACAATATGCAACACATAGGCACTTTTTCTGCACACGTTAAAATGATAATAAATGTAAAAATTAATTGAAGCAAACAATGCTTGTGCATTTATGAAAGTGAGGATGACATAAATATTTTTAATGATCTGTTAAGGAAACTTAAATTTCTTAATGTTTCGTTATATTTACAGCTATCAATGTCTAAAGTACAAGTATGTAGATGTGCAAGCACATGCATATTCTGCATACCTGTATTTGCAATTCATCTTATTTCTGAGATGGCAATTTCCAGATGTACCCACATTAATACTATATGTAAATAGAAATATATATTTAACACATAAAATGAAAAATATATATTTTTGTTGTTTAGTAAATTATCTCAATTCTCTGCCAGTAAATTATCTCAATTCTCAAAGAGTCTTGTTATTGACACTTATTCTGAAAAGTTACATAAAACAAAAGTGGATGCCAGTTTGATATGAATAATAGATATTATTGAAATAAAATTACGAGTTTCCTTTTTTAATATACAATTCAACAACTGGTTAACGTCTGCTGTTGAAAACAGAAAATCACCATCTGTGACATACACATAACACAAAAATAAAATATCAATGGTACAGGGAAAAGAAAACATTCATTTTTGTTGCTGATTAAACTGCTTTCCAATCTATTTTATGGATTTTAATACTAAAATGTAATAGCAGAAAATAAAACTCTGATTGTATATGTCATTATATATAATTCTTTCAAAGAAAGGAATGATGGACAAAGGCTTAAAATTGTGCTATTTGGCCAGAATGTCGAAAGTTTACTCTAGAAGCAGTCTCTTCATTATAATATATCCCACATGCACAATTTACAACCTATAAACTTTTTTTTCTTTCACCTCTTACCCTTTCACACTTCAAACTTTCAATGTGCTACGACCAAGGAAATACAGCTCAATATCTTCAAGAGATTTTCCCTTCGTTTCTGGTAAATACTTTGCCACAAACCACACACTCAACAGACATGACAAACTGAACAAATAGAAAACCCCATCATTTCCTAGGACTGCCTGCATTGTCAGGAACTCTTTGGTCACAAGAAATGCTGTCAGCCAGTTACAGAAAATGGCAATAGCTCCTGCAGTGCCTTTACCACGAGAAGGGAAAATTTCAGACATAATAAGCATTGGAATAGGGCCCCATCCCAAAGAAAAGCCAATAATAAAGATAGTTAAGCATACAATAGGAAACCATGTACTAAGTACTTTATATGAAGTACTGTTAAACAAATATCTGTAGTACAGACCAAACAGAAAATGAGTGAAAGCCATCACGGACCCTGCAATTACCAGCAGCTTTTTCCGACCAGCACGATCCATCAGTAAACAGGCTGCAAGTGTAGCAACCACTTGGACAAATCCAATTATTACTGTTCCTTCATATGCCTTGTCTTGAATAGCTGTCTCGAGAATGGATGTCGAGTAGAACATAACTGCGTTGATGCCGCTGGTCTGCTGAAACATCATCACCACAATAGACAAAATAAGAGGCCGCTTGAGTTCTGGCCGCTTGAAAAATTCACCCCAGGATAACTCTTCCTGCATGTCCAATCCCTCTTCAATATCATGAAGCTCATCCTGAACATCTGCATGTGAATCTCTCACAGCAGCCAATGCTTGAGCAGCCTCCAGTTTTTTGCTTCTCGCTAGCAACCATCGCGGGGTTTCCGGAATCGCAAATGCTCCGATGATAGTTACAGCTCCGAGGAAAATACCGACGTTTGCCATCTCTCTCCATTCAAAAGAAACCCCTGGTAGCATATATGCGATGCATATTCCGATGACGATCATAAGCTGCACACATGAGCCCATCACTCCTCGCTTAGATTTAGTTGAAATCTCCGCTATGTACATGGGTACGCACACGGTAACAGCGCCACTGCCAATGCCGGTCAGAAATCGTCCAATGAATAAATGATGAGGTTCTTGTGCAGATGTTATCACCCCATAACCTACAAGAAATGGAAGTGCTGAAAGCAAAATGGTTTTCTTACGTCCTATCTTTTCGATGCAATAGCCCCCAAACGGTCCTCCGAGAAGAGCGCCAACCGTCATCAGTGAACCAAACCATCCGGATGCCTCAGGTTTAAGAACACCTCGCTTTATCATAGTAGGTATGGCTGGCGAGCTATATCCAATGGTAAAGCCAAAATTGAGTGCGCCAATGCACGCACAAAGCGTGCAAAATACAAGATTTTTGATAGATCCTTCATACTTTGAGGCAAGAGGTTTCGTCGAAATTTCTACAATTACGCTGTCAGCCATGTTGTGGTGACGAATACACAAACAGCGGTGTAAGGCCAACTTGTTCCTTCTATTAAAAAAATCCAGTATAATTTGAATTTTGTGCTTTAAACATTTGGAGTTTTCATTCCCACAGCTCTCTTTTAAAGTATGGAAATATCTGGGCATCATGCATAACTTAGATGGTGATGGTGGAAAACATTTTATTATACTGAAAAGATCGACGGGTCAAGTCAGGAAACGTCAATTAAATTATTTTGTATCACCGTTTGTTTGTTTTTTTTAAGTTGCAAGTGAAAGTAGTAGTATGTACGTGTCTTGCTGGAAAAAATGTCCCCAAAAAATTCATGTAAACCACTGATAAAATGTATTTATTCTGTACATATTTTAGAAGATGCTACATATATTCAGTAAAATATATTTGCTGGCGATAAGCAGTGCATGTTTTCTTTGATATCCACATTAACTATCACTTTTCTTTTTCATATTTTCAGGCAACAGTGATAGGCCATCTCGTTTCTTTTTTATTTTATTTTTTTTATGTACTTGTGGTCGGGATAGGGAAATACAACCACTGTATTTCCAGCTATATCCAACAAACACGCAAAGTAGTCCTTTCCAAATATCGTGTACACTACTTGAAATATTAGGTCTTCGATCGTTAAAACAATATTTAAGATTACGTACGTTAAGCATCTTCCTATGCCACTGAATCATGTATCTCTAGTGCAGCTTTAATCTGCTACTTTTCCGTTCCCAATCTCATTAGTCCATACATTTCGTTCACCTTCACCGCAGTGTTGTCCGTCTGTTTTGGTTCCCTTGCAGTCTTTAAATGAGCACAAAGTATTGGGCTAGCCTTCACTGAGTTTGCTTTATAAATCCTACTATTACAAAAATTATTATTGATGTTGATGTTGTTGTGTCCAAACAATTCATACCGACCACTGATAAATCATTCTGTATATATTTCAGAAAATGCATGGTATTCAGTATAAGTGTATTCGTCTTACTTGAATATCCACTATATATAGCCATCGCCTTCATTCCAAGAACAATATAGTCCAGTTGAGATCAATTATAATAATATTATATTATAATTATCCCGACTTGTTTTATTTTGTCTGTTTGTTTGTTTGTTTTTTATCCTCTTGAAATCTTGTTTTTACAGAAACATTTCCGGGTTCACCATGCTAGTGGGGAGTGTGTTTTCCCGAAGTACCCATCCATTTCTTTTCTCTAGATTTTAACTCCAAGCATTAAGTGTGATCAAGCTCATTATGGGATAGTCTAGATTAATATCGGAAGCGCTTTATAGTTCTTCCCTTCACAAAAAGTTGAAATCAGTAATTGACCCATTTATCAGAAAGAGATATTGTATGTTCGCCCACTGACAGACTGAACTGCGTCGTACTCGTATCATGTTTATTTTTAACATGTTGCTGTGGCATGTGTTGGCCTTGCTCCACATCGATCAGATCGTAAAGCCACGTACACTGCTTACTTCAGTCAGACATGCTTCTTATTATGTGTGCGCCAAGGTGACATGGTTTTCATTTGAGGCCATATTAAGGCTTTGATATAATAAAGCACTCGATCTTCATATATATATAAAGCATGCTAGCTCTTCGGACCAAAAATTCAACGCGTTTACAGTCAGAGCATGTGTGTAGGTGAAGCGAAGCGTGACTATCAAATGGAAATACAGAAAGTTGATATGACATGTACAGTAGGATTTATTTGGAGGGAGGAGGTTGCATGTGGGCTGAGTCTGTTCAACAAACTTTTATGAAGGATTTGTACCCGTAAACCAAACCCATATTATATGGCATCAAACTGCAGAATCTCACCTAAACGCTGCAGTTATTCACTCAGTTATTTGGTCGAATCATGAACTGTTCATGCAGAAAATCTCAGGTGGAAATAAAGATCTTCTGCCGTGGAGACCAAATGGACTTGTGGAAAATGACCGACGCGACTTCAAGTACACTATATAGATAAAAAGACACAGAAATCTCCGGAATGAGGTTGCACACAGTTTGTATTTTAGACCTATTATGGTCTATCGTCGTTGAATTATTTATCATAAATGCAAACAAATTAGAACTTTTTACACCTTGTGTACGAAACGAACATCTATACGAATATTGACAGCGAGTGGACAAGAAGCTTGTGCTTATAATCAAGCTTATAAGTTTATAACTGACTGCATATAACAAGAGAGTGCACATTGTTTTAAATATATAGTTTATAAGCATGCAACGCATCCGTTCCAGGTTTGTTTTTGGTGGTGTGGTGGTGATGAGTGGGGGGGGGGGGTACCGTGGTCCCCATGCACGAAAGATGTTCTGGCTGTGAGGACGAGAAATTTGTGTCTGGGTTAAGGCCTGCCTGTAAATGAAGTGTACTATAATTACAATGAAGTTTTATATATGAACATTTTGCCTCCGTTTTGTGGATCTGAATAACAGCAATTGCCGACCCATCTTCTCACGGAGATGGAGGAGATCAGTCCACAGCGAGGCGGAGGCAGCTGGCATGGCATGGTCCCAACTGGAAAGGGACGCCCAGAACCGGGTCCGATGGCGTGGAACAAGAAGAAAATGTAAGGTTGATAAATCGGAATGGCAAGGACGAGCAGCTGATTTTTATTTATTTATTTTTTTTAATTATTATTATTATTTTTATTTTTTTTTGGTAAACGTCTCAGTGAAGGAAAAAACTTCAGGACCCTTCGGAAGCGTGACGTCAGCGACCTTGGCAGTCCTCGTTCAGAGGAACCCTTCGCTTCAAACTTTGCCAGCTATGAAACTTGTTCTGGCGCTAATTCAACAACTTTTAAACACTATGAGAGGGGGAGGGATTGGTGTTTTACGCCGTGCCAGCAACTTATGGATATATCACGGCAAGGCAGCCAGCCCTGTAAACAGATGCCACGTACAGAGAAAGAACAGCATGCCCGAGACGAGAAATGAATTCAGGGCAGCCAACCTTCACTGTATTGGTGACAGGCGCTAACCGTTGCGCCACCGGGCGGCCTAAAAGCTATGAAGGGCCGCATAAAGTTTATTGCGACATGCAAAATAACTCAAGGCCTAAAACGGATGACAGGTAAAGGTAAAATAAACGAGGGCCCAAAACAACCGAAATAATGTCAAACTATAGGTAGGTTAGATTAGTGAAGATCGCGAGCACCGTCTCCGTAGCGTATGGGTTATCTTGCTAAAGAAAACAAAAACAGTCCGATTAAAATAAACAATTTCAGTAAGGGAGTAAACATTGATTTCTTCTATCTTCTTTTAAAGACTTGATTATATATATCTTGAAAAAATAATTTTTCAGTGCGGATCAGGTAACAAACGAAACACTGAAGAATGGGAGATAACAAGCAAAACCTTTTTTATGTTTCTTACGTCCCTTTGATTAGTTTATCCTCTGCTAGTTTGAATGAGTTGCTTTATTGGCGTCTATGGACATAGTCAAAATGCTCAGGTTATTAGCTTGAGTATTATTTTAATAGCTTAAATAAGTAAATTGAACAACATTTTAATTCAGGTGGACCTTTGAAAACGTTATCAAAGAGACTGGTATAAACTTTAGACCAAACTTTGATTGTTTTATGGTTAATTGCCGTTAATTCGTTTGTGCTCAGCGCATTGAGATCTTCTCACACAAATTGTTGGTTTTACAAATCTGATTATTAATATTTAAGGAAGAGAAAGACAGCGATATAAGTGACTACAGCAAGAAATAAACTTTAAAGCTTTACAAGAATGAGACAATTGGAGCCTACAACCACCAAGACCATAAACCAGAGACAGGCTGTATTTTGGAATGACAACATGTTTAAATCGCTTTTTATCTTGCAGAGATACTAATAAGCGGTAGAAAAGTGACTATACCTATTGGCAGCATGTAACAACAGCTTGAAAGACATCAATGACAGGAACTCGAAATCTTTATGTAACTGATGCGTGAATGTATGTGGAATGAAGTCGGGTGGTAGTGGTGGTGTCTGTGTAACAATCGTGTGTATGACTAAATTATAAATGGATTGTAAAAGCCTAGGTTTACGAAAGATTTTATAGAAAAAGTCGCATTTAATTACTGCTATTTCCAGCAAAAAATTATTATTACTATTAGCTGAAGATACACGATTAAGTCCGCATGCCTAAACATTCTTTTGGCTGTCACTCGGGAGTTTACGTCTTACGACGAAATAATTTTTATTTGACACAATATTACAGTTCATGTCTTGGAAAATAAGAGACTTGTGAACCAATCCGATTTCATTCTTGTTTTCCATTGAAAGAAAATTATTATGCTAAGTGATCCTCATAAAGATTTCCTATGAATTTCTTTCATAAAATCTTTAATGTCTATTGAACTCGTGCGTCTGTATCACGTTTCTGTCTATTTACTTTTTGTTTGTGTGTGTGTGTATGTGTGTATTTACAACTAAGAACAAACGGTAACGGTTATCCCACACACTATCACTGCTAATAACCGACTCGATATCAAAAATATAAATTATTATAATTAAAGACATGGTTGTATCTGGTGTAAGGGTGAGTTCATCTTTCAAGAGAAAAAGCTTCAGAATGTAAAAGGAGGAAAGACTAGGAGGAATAAATGAAAGAAAAAGTCCCAGTGTGATTTTTTGTAAACAAAAGTTTCCTCAGGATACATATCTTGATAAAGATAACAAAATTCAGACAAATTAAAATAAACAAGTAAAAACAGTGAGAGACCTCCACAAATTTTCTTCTGTTTATTATTTAATTTTTTATATCCGTATTTTGGAATGACAACATACCCTTAAACACTCGCAATTTATCTTGCAGGGATAGTAACAGTGTGCTCAACAAAAATAAACAAAGAGTAAAAATAAACTAAGCCAAAACAAGTGCTAGTGACAAGATGATTACAAGATAAAGACAATGTTGTGTGCCAGGGAAAAACCTTATTTCTCTTGTAAGCGTAGTTCGAGAGGTTGTGCGAGTGTGTGTACCGCTGAGTAATAAAAGAGAAAAAAGGTTCTTTAATTCTTAAACTCCGTGCAGGAACACAACTGATGACACGTGACACTAGTAACGAAATCCACCTCCAGGTTTTTCGCTCAGTGACAGTGTGTGACATTCCCAACGCAGGCGCCGAGACGGTTGGTCCTACCTTACAGTGTAAATACAGTGTAATACAGTGTAAATCGTGCCTTTAGTTCCTTGCGAGTAAAGGTAACAATATGTGTTTATATTGTCCTGAATTCTAAATTCTGATTTGCACGTGAAGTATTGTTAAATTGTTTCATAAAAAAATCTTACCGTTCAATAGAAACCACGTGATGAGTTTAACTCAGTGAGACTAATGGTAAGCAGTGAATGTACAAAAATAGAGTCTCATTAGTCATTAAGTTACAGGAACTCATGTGGAGGAACAGCTTAAGGAGGACCCGCTGGAACGGAACCCTAACTACAGGAGCGCTGAGATTTGTGAGAGGCCTCGTACATCGGGAGACCACGGAGCTGAGGGAATGGTAAGTGTATTTTCGACTTTGTCTAATTTTTCAGTGTGGCCACGAGTCATCGGACATACTTACATGATGTCATCTCAATTTCTGATTAGCAAGTAATTAGACAGACGCGAGAACAAGTATAAAAACTTGACATTCTTAGCGTTGTTGGAACTGAGAAGTGCGCGAGGTCTAGTCAGCATTGAGTTTCTCTGTGTAGTTGTCTCAGAATTATTTGGTGTTTAAGTGTGGTGTTGCTGAAAGAGTGTTTCGCTGCTCTGGGATAAGGACACGGTGACATCGTCAGCCCGGGGGGGTTGTGTGGACCTCGTCCAACCCCAGCTTAAGAGATTTTCAAGGAAGGTTTTTAAATGAAGTTCAAGAAAAGATTATTCAAGGAAGTGAAGATTGTGGTGTTAGTGTGAGCCGTCCCTGAACAAATCCAAACCGTAAGTGAGAATTTTGTGAACTATTAAAAGAATAGTTATCTAAGTAAATTGAATGACGGAAAAGTTGAAAGTCATCTATGACATTGATATGCTCTTTATGGTTACAGTAATGTATGTTTTGATTGTAAGTTATTTGTAAACTTGTTTGCCCCACCTTGAAATAAAAACACGTGCTCCCGAACATTTGCCATCTCCATGTTGATGATAATGATCATGATTGATGATTGAGGATGGATGAAAGATGGATGATGGTAAATGGATGAGAATGGATAATGGAGGATGTTGATGGTTTAATGAAGATGGATGATGATGAAGATAATGATGGATGGATGAGGAAGAGATGGATTAATGATGTTGTTGTTGTTGTAGGTTGTTGTTGGCTGTTGAAGTTGTTGCTAGTTCAGCTTGTTGATGTTAGTTCGTTGGGTGATGATTGGCCTGATGATGGTGGTTGATGTGGTTGATATGTTGGGTGTCGGTGTGATGGATGGTGCCCCAAGGGGCCCGGCTTCTAGTGCCGGGGGCGAACACCCAGCTTTCTCTGCTGGGTGAACAAAAGTGGCCCACCCCTTTTCCTTAGGCTTTTCTTTTCTGCCTTCATTAAGCCCTTTCATCTATTCTATTCTTTTTCAAAGTAAACATCTCCCTCATTATATACTACAGTTTTACCCTCCTTTCTTCTGTTCACCGGCCCTTCTTCTGTTTTCTTCTCCATTTACATCTTTTCTTTCGAACATCATTTCCTGTCTGCGGCCTTCTTTAGGTCCCTGCGTTTGCCGTTTGCAGGGCGACCCGTGTCGGGGGAGAATGGGATCCTGGAGGTTGAGGTCCCTGATGGGCTGCGGCCCATCATACCAAACACCTCTTTGGCCCGGACTTCCCCTAGACGGGGGTTGTGTGCCCACACCAATCAGGCGGCTCAGTGAATATGCCCTAGCTTTGCTAGAAGGCTGCGGCCGGGGGTCAATCTGGTCTTGCTTCTGGAAGGCCAGAGTATATCCTTGTGTAGCCCTGGTGTGACCCTGCTGGAAATACCCAAGTGGTACCGCTCGTCGCATCCCCTAGTTGACTCCGTGGTGGGTGGAGCACAAGGAACGAAACGTTAATCCTTTTATCATGGCCAAAAAAATTATCTAACCTGGGGGGAACGCATACGTGCAGATGATTCCCTCTGATTAGTGAAGAGGCAGTGAGAGAAAGTATTGAGGGGGCCTGTCAACCGTTTTTTGGTGGTAGAAGGCGCAGAGCTGGACCGACCTCTCTCGTCAATCTATCACGTTTGCATAGCGAAAGGTTTAAAAACATTTCCAACAATTTTTCTGCTATAAGACGTTTGCGCTCTGGACAATTCCTTGTTCAGTGCGCAAATCAAAAAGCTTCTGAAGCCTTACGCCGTGGGACGGTAAACAGTTCGTCAGATGCCCCATAAAAGTTACATCACATCGATCCCTCAACTCTTCGAAAGGGGTCATTCGTTGCCCGACTTGTGGATGACGAGACTGACATCTAGTCAGAATTGGCATCTCAGGGGTCTCAGCAGTATACAACGAGTCACACTAAAGGGATGGAAATCTATTCCACAAACACCTTATTTCTAACCTTCTGTCTACCCAAAATACCCGATTCATAGGTCGGGGACTTACGGTAAAAGTTTCAATCTTCATTCCATCTCCCTTGCGTGTTTCAACTGCCAGCGTGATGTCATGGGGCGAGTTCTGCAGGTCCAGCCCCGCTGCTTTCGCTGCGGCAGTACGCCATGCGGCAGTGCTGATTGCTCTTCAAGCGCAAATGTGCAAACTGTGATGGAGCACACGTCGCATCATCTAAAGACTGCCGAAGTGAAGGAAGAGGCAGCCATTCAACGCGGTACGTGCGAATCTGGCGTCTCGTACGCTGAGCCCGCCGTCGCGTAGTGGTGGCTCTCAGGAAACCTTCTACTTTCGAATTCCATATCTTATTCATGCAGCAGTCATTAAAGCGGCCTCACTCTGTGTCCATACAGACTGACATGAGATTGGTCTCTCAGAGGCCTGTTCCTATAACTCAATTATGCCGCTCCTCCTCCTCCTCCTGCAAGTATGTGTGGGCGCCAGTCAACACAGGAAACTCAAGCATCCAAGCTACACAAGCATCACAGTCAAAGCTTCCACCTCACCAACCAGAAACCGTCAGACAAAAGGCATTAAAACAAAAAAAAAATCACAAGCGCAATTCAAAACAACCAAAAAACAAGAATATCACACCACAGACAGAAATTTACCAAACAAAACAAATCACCTGAAAAATTCACACGTAACCGAAGACCACCAAGCAACGTTATTACAGTTTCTAATCGTTTCATCCTTTGGAGAGCGGGATGGAATATGGATGACGAGCTTAATTCGCCTTTCTTTCCCGCCCCCTGCCTCTCCAGAATTTACTCCTTTCAGGTTCTTGAGGCGATCTAGATCCTTTCTACAGTAACAATCTGTCTATAATCCTTCATGAACTGTCGAGGAATCGAGCAAAACTTTGAGAACTCCATGCTAACATCTTTCTTTTGCTCTTAATGAATAGCTCTGGCAAGAGAACTAATCTTACTTCAGACAAACTCTTTTCAGTCAAGCTATAGTTCTACGTCAAGAGTGCACCAATGATTTGTACCTTCAGGAGGAGACTGCTCTTTTTATTCGTTCAAACCTTTGTATAGCAGGTTCCACTAAATACTAATCTTCAGCTGTTGTGCCGATGCTTTTTCTGGAAAACTATACTATATGCGAGTCATTATCTACATCAATCGCTCGGAATACAGAACAGGAGACCTTGAGAGTTTTTTAACCCACTTTCTATCCCGTCCTTCTTTTGCCTTTGCTTTATATGGACACACCCATGGAGGCGGGCCTCGACTACACCAGAGGAGTTGTTGGATATTTTTTTATGGAAATGATCATCTGATATACTGAATGACGGGTTCAAACACCTTTTCCGTTCCTCTAAGATCCTAACAGAAATTACACTATAGAGTCACATTTGATTGCAGTGGTCCAGTCTCCTCACTTTTATTAGATTTAACTGGGCTTACATGAATGACTGTTACGGTTACGCGGATCATTTCCCCTTGTTTGTATATTCATTACAACAGATGGTTTTCCGCGAGGGGACGAACCCTAATCACAAAGGTGGTGAATTGAACTTGAAGTGTGGCTTGAATTTCAGGGCCCTCTGTCCACCACTCCTTACCAGAAACGTTCTTTAATTTTGGAGATTGCGAGACAGTGAGAAAAATCCCGCTGTGTGGTCAGTCTCTTTTACACCGGTGTAAATAAAAGTTGGTCAGAACACGATTCACGGTACTAGCACTCGTATAACCGACCAGGTGCCTTGTTTTCGAGGAATGTAGGGATCAGACTAGCGGCGCGAGGAAAAAAGCCCCGCTCTTGCTTTCGTCAACCCACTGCCTGAAGAAATGTAATAAAATTTTAAAACGTACCCGAGCTCCAAACCGGTATATCTTTAACAGGCAGAAGGACTTTGGCTCTTTCTCGTGCAGGAAGATTTGTGTCCTCATTATCCTCCTACCACTTCCAAGTCTGGTGTGGGCGGCCACTAAGGAAGATAAAGGGAAGATTTAGGGTGAGTCAATAGGCCATTGCGGGTTGGAGACTTCTATTTTACCAGAGGTACAGGATGTCGCAAAAATTCCTTAGCAATCCACTTTATCAAGAATTCTTCCTCCTTCTATCACTCGTTCAGATTCCACGCTAAATTCTGTCAAGAATCTTCGGGTTGTGACTTTTCTTCAGACAATCCGAAAAGTACAACCTACCTTTTTTCCTTTAATGAACTACAACAGCCCGTCAAATAGTGCAAGGTGCACTCGGTACTGACACATATTCTCCTATGCAGTAGGTGAAAACATCTCCCCACAGTCCTTCTTCTCCTTTCTGCCTTCTATATATCTTTCAACTTTGATTTTGGTATCCGTTTTTTTCCCCCCGTGGAGCAGACAGTAGTTATACCCATTCCAAACTGTAAGTACCTTCTTGATCTAAATTCTTTAACGCTATCGTTACCTAGTGTCTATGGTAAAAACTCTAGCGCTATAGGTACCATGCTCGCTACCTCACTTGGTACCTCGAATCTCAGGTTCTCTCAACTGCAGTTGTGCTTCAGAAGACGCTCGTCGCACCCTGGCCATTTGGTTCCGATTTTGAACCTTTGCAGGGATGTTATGTCGGCAAAGAACAGATTTCTCAGGGGTGTTTTGACGTTTCGAGAAGGCATACGACAGCTACCTGGTAAGGCGGGTATTTGTTAGACTCCTCCTGCGTTCTGGCTGTTCGTATGACACTCTTTCTTGAGACATTTTTTCAAATCCCATTTAAGTCCGAATAGCAGGCTAGACTGTTGATTCAGAACAGGAAATGGAGATCCCTTCAGGACAGCATTCTTTCTCCAACTCCAATTTCTACATTTCAAACTCGACTCAATTTTGAAAATCCAGTCTGTACCAGGTTTAAGAGTCCTCGGTATGTAAATGACTTTGCTTCTGCAACGAGCCCTCCTTCCATGACTCCGAACGCGCGTTCAGGGTGTGCGTAAATGTCGAAGTACAAGTGGACAAAACCTTCAAATTCTCTCCTACGAGTCGGTAAGCATCCTATTTGACAAATCTGAGAGTTATGTTTTCCACACCCTTCTCTCACTGTCAAGGCGTTACAAGTTGTCCAAAGTAGGTTAAATATTCTTAGGGTCACTCTTGAACCGTTAAACGTTGTTACTCTTTTCTGACTATATCAATCCTCTACGCAACATTTGTTCTAGAAAGCCCTTTGATCAGATTCTTAGAGTAGTGGCCATGTCAGCGGGGAGTGGATCGCACGTTCTGTACGTCATCTACGTGCCCTTATCCGCTCAAAAAGCTAGACTACATGTGTGCTTGCTCGAAGTCAATACCTTAAATTTTGATCATTTATCAAGGGCTCCCATCTGTCTGGGTGCTCCGGCCCATCGTACAAAGTTTGTGTACGTCATTGAAGTGCGATGAGCCTCACTTTCTCTCCGTCGTTTGAAAACTATTGCTATCGTGGATAATCTTATCTCTGGTCGCTTACAAATCCCATCCTTGAATCCTGCGTATCGTGCATGTCTTAGACCTCAGCGTGCTGCCGTATGCCTGTGTCGTACCAAGGAGCAAAGCCTCTTTCCAGCATCCGCTAGCCCTCTTCACTCGAAGTAGTATCAGAGCACAGGTAGGCTATTACTCTTACAAAAACCCTCTTGGATTTCCCTGTTCCTTGAGATTCGCATTAATTAGATTTACAATCTTTCAAAAAGGGACACTATGACCCACTCTCTTCTTTTTCGCTCATTACTATTCTGATATCCTCAATTCTGTTCAATATATAACGATGGCTACAAAATCAAGTGGTGGCCAGTCGCTGCGGCGCGTTCCATCTTGTCCAACAGCATAACGGGCTTCAGTCGTGGCAGAACGAAGTTCTAGTCATTTACAGCAAATCTTATATTGCTATCAATACTTCGCCTAGCGCCTTGCTAACCGCTCTTCGCAGCACAACTTTTGATATCTTCAGACTTCTTTAATTTATGCTCTCCCAGAGCTTCTATTTTCAAAATGAATCTGATTCTCCCTTCTGGCCAAGAATTATTAAATTTATTCAAATGCGAGACACTTATCGAACGAAATCGAAGGACATTGTCATTTAGTACTGGGTCCCCTGGCCATTCTGGCATTCACAGGCAATGTCCGACGCCAGACCAGGCTGCTAATGGCGCATCGTCAGTCCCACTGGTAAAATACCAGTTCTTATTATCTGACTGTAAACTGTAATAAACCACGACATACTTGGCTGTTATGGCCAAACCTCTGACACACCTGTCAGACATAAATTATTCGCCATATCTTCACCTGTCTATTCGGACCGTCCCACATTTGTGCCGTACCACAGCGGCGAGGGTGAAGTCCTCAACAAAGATAAAGACAGGACACACATATGCCACGCAAAGGATAACTCTTTGAGGACCAACCACCAGGTTGCCTAGGTGTGGGCCATCTGACGTAAGATACACTTTCTCATTGGAACTGTCGAGGGCGGCTCAGACCATGTCGTAAAAATTTTATCAGTGGATTCATTGCTATGTTTATTATAGGTCCTCCTATCGTGCAGCTATTTTGGTTTTTAAAACAGATTAGGACTTATACACCAATCTAAGTTAGAAGATATTCTATATAATTTCTATTTTGATTAGGCGGCTTTTTGGGCTCCAACCCAATGCCATGATTATACACCATAATTTGTCTATCATTTAGTTAACTTAAATTACCGTGAGTCTGATGTTAAGTTAAATAACTGGTGAGAAGAATTTTTACCTGAAACTTTTAACATAAAACTTTTTTTTTATTGCCATGATTACCTTATGTTGTGTGCGATAGCATACAACACATTAAACAAAACAAATAGCACAAAAAGTGATGGATTGTGCTGTTCATGATGTTGAGCTGATGCATGATATGCAAAATAAATTTGTTGATGATGAGCTGTTGACTGTTCTTGATCATTGTTGTTTTATGATAGTGTTGATTGTTCGTGTATCATTTGATTGTGATGGTCATGATGATGTTGTTGAATTGTGATGATGATGTTTTGGTGATGACTCTTTGATTATATTGTTAGGTGATAGTAATGATGTGTCGGTGGTGTGATTTGATGATGAGCATTGATGATGCAAGGATGTTTGATTGTCATTGATCGTGTTAGTTGTGTCATGATGATGCTGTGATTGATCGATGATGATGATATTTGGTGATGGATCTTTTAGTATATGAGTGTTAGGTTGTGTGGTGGTAATGAGGTGGTATGGTGTGAGTTGATGAATGAATGATTGATGAATGCAATATATCTCATATTGATTTTATTTGATCTTGATGTGATGATGTTGTTTATTGAGTCGTTGTGATAGTGATAGTGAATTTGGGAAGTGAAACAAGAGTTTGGGTGGTGAATAGATGAGTATGGTGATAGGTATGATGGGTGGTGGTGTTGATGAGGTGTGATGATAGTTGATGATGATGGGTTGTGTTGTTGTATTGAAATATGATGCAACATTGATTATGATTGTTGATGATGATGAGGACTGTGGTGTGGGAATGCCGTGGTGATGGCATGGTGATGTGACAGCGCATGTGTGTGGCATATTGAATGATCATTGTTAATGATGCATTAATATGATTCACCTGCTAGTGTTATTGAATAACCACAGTTCCAGGCAAGATTCAGAGCGGAAGTTCATGACGAGTCAGCGAGTTCAGCTGACATTAATTATAGCGAGTTCAGCGAGCTCTTCAGCTGAAGTCAGCCGAAGTGTCAGCGATAAGTTCCTGAGCTGAAGTTCAGCGTAAGTCAGCGAAGGTCGACGGCGTTTCTACGCCTTCTAGGATCAGCAGCTGTCAAGCCGATAGTTCAAGCTCGCTATGTTCAGCGATAGTCACAGAAGTTCGCGAGTTCAGCGAGAGTTTTCAGCGAATGTTCAGCGAAGTTCAGGCTCTGTAGTAATTCGAAGGTCGAGTGATATCAGCTGATATTGTTCAGCGAGGTTGTTCGCGAAATATCTCTATGCGAAGTCAGCTGATTAGTTCAGCGTATGTAACGGTTCAGCATCGAAGTCAGTCGGACGTATTGCTGGCAAGATTCAGCGACAGTCTAGGCGAGTTCAGCGAAGTTCAATACGACAGTTAGGCTCGCATTTATAGTCCAGCGAGAAGTTCAGCGAGTGTCAGCGAAGTATCAGAGAAGCTCCATCGCGAGTAGTTCAGCGCGACTTATCAGCATAGTTCAGTCTGCAACGGCGATTCAACGGAAGTTCGCGGAAGTATCAGCGACCGTTTCGCAGCAATCTCCATAGTGCATGAGCGTTTCAGCGTGAGTTTCTGCCAGTAAGTACAGCCTCGCGATAGCGTTCAGCGAAGTTCAGCGAAGTTCAGCGAGTGTCAGCGAGATTTCAGCAGAAGTTCGCGTGTCACAAGCAAGTATATCATACAGCGTTTAGTCGACGTTCACGCAAGTTCGAATCTTCTATCGATTCCCCAGCTTCTAGTGCCTTAATCAGGTTCGCGAGGTGCAATGTATATCAGCGAAGTTACAGCGACTTCAGCGTGCGAAGTTCAAGCGAATGTATATAGTATGTCGTAAGTTCAGCGAAGTCGAGGAAGTTCAGTCGAAGTTCAGCGAAGTGCAGCAGAAGTATCACTCCATAGATTCAGCGTGAGTTCATGCTTCGAATTAGCCAAGATTCAGCGCAAGTTCAGGCCAATTCAGCTGAATAGTCAGCGAAGTTCAGCGAAGTCGCGAAGTTCGCGAAGTTCACAAAGTTCAGCAGTATCAGCCGTTCAACGCCCATCAATGTTCACCAAGTTAGCCAGTTCACAAGTTCACCAAGTCAGCAGTTTCAGCACGTTCCTCGAGTTCGTCTCATGATTTACATCTCAAGTTCATTCCAATTCAGCCAAGTTCAGCAAGTTCAGCACGTTCTAGCAAGTTCAGCCAGTTCAGC